>NC_092259.1:155634-293134 GCF_036320965.1 Panulirus ornatus | reverse complement strand
GTGGGAGAACAGAAGGATCTGACGTTATGATAAGTGGGAGGGAAAGAACCCACTGATGTGTCGATAGTGGTGGTGATATGTTGGATGATGAATGCTGGTATGTGGGGTGCACCAGTGTTATGTTGGGTGATAAATGCTGGTATGTGGGGTACACCAGTGATATGTTGGGTGATGAATGCTGGTATGTGGGGTACACCAGTGTTATGTTGGGTGATGAATGCTGGTATGTGGGGTACACCAGTGTTATGTTAGGTGATGAATGCTGGTATGTGGGGTGCACTAGTGTTATGTTGGGTGATGAATGCTGGTATGTGGGGTGCACCAGTGTTATGTTGGGTGATGAATGCTGGTATGTGGGGTACACCAGTGTTATGTTGGGTGATGAATGCTGGTATGTGGGGTACACCAGTGATATGTTGGGTGATGAATGCTGGTATGTGGGGTACACCAGTGTTATGTTGGGTGATGAATGCTGGTATGTGGGGTGCACTAGTGTTATGTTGGGTGATGAATGCTGGTATGTGGGGTGCACCAGTGTTATGTTGGGTGATGAATGCTGGTATGTGGGGTGCACTAGTGATATGTTGGGTGATGAATGCTGGTATGTGGGGTACACCAGTGTTATGTGGGGTGATGAATGCTGGTATGTGGGGTACACCAGTGTTATGTGGGGTGATGAATGCTGGTATGTGGGGTGCACTAGTGATATGTTGGGTGATGAATGCTGGTATGTGGGGTACACCAGTGATATGTTGGGTGATGAATGCTGGTATGTGGGGTACACCAGTGATATGTTGGGTGATGAATGCTGGTATGTGGGGTACACCAGTGATATGTTGGGTGATGAATGCTGGTATGTGGGGTGCACTAGTGTTATGTTGGGTGATGAATGCTGGTATGTGGGGTACACTAGTGGTATGTTGGGTGATGAATGCTGGTATGTGGGGTACACTAGTGGTATGTTGGGTGATGAATGCTGGTATGTGGGGTACACCAGCGGTATGTTGGGTGATGAATGCTGGTATGTGGGGTACACCAGTGATATGTTGGGTGATGAATGCTGGTATGTGGGGTGCACTAGTGATATGTTGGGTGATGAATGCTGGTATGTGGGGTACACCAGTGATATGTTGGGTGATGAATGCTGGTATGTGGGGTGCACTAGTGATATGTTGGGTGATGAATGCTGGTATGTGGGGTACACCAGTGATATGTTGGGTGATGAATGCTGGTATGTGGGGTGCACTAGTGATATGTTGGGTGATGAATGCTGGTATGTGGGGTACACCAGTGTTATGTGGGGTGATGAATGCTGGTATGTGGGGTACACCAGTGTTATGTGGGGTGATGAATGCTGGTATGTGGGGTGCACTAGTGTTATGTTGGGTGATGAATGCTGGTATGTGGGGTACACCAGTGTTATGTGGGGTGATGAATGCTGGTATGTGGGGTGCACTAGTGTTATGTTGGGTGATGAATGCTGGTATGTGGGGTGCACCAGTGTTATGTGGGGTGATGAATGCTGGTATGTGGGGTACACCAGTGTTATGTGGGGTGATGAATGCTGGTATGTGGGGTGCACTAGTGTTATGTTGGGTGATGAATGCTGGTATGTGGGGTACACCAGTGTTATGTGGGGTGATGAATGCTGGTATGTGGGGTGCACTAGTGTTATGTTGGGTGATGAATGCTGGTATGTGGGGTGCACCAGTGTTATGTGGGGTGATGAATGCTGGTATGTGGGTACACCAGTGGTATGTTGGGTGATGAATGCTGGTATGTGGGGTACACCAGTGATATGTTGGGTGATGAATGCTGGTATGTGGGGTACACCAGTGATATGTTGGGTGATGAATGCTGGTATGTGGGGTACACCAGTGATATGTTGGGTGATGAATGCTGGTATGTGGGGTACACCAGTGATATGTTGGTGATGGAATGCTGGTATGTGGGGTACACCAGTGATATGTTGGGTGATGAAATGCTGGTATGTGGGGTACACCAGTGATATGTTGGGATGATGAATGCTGGTATGTGGGGTACACCAGTGTTATGTTGGGTGATGAATGCTGGTATGTGGGGTACACCAGTGGTATGTTGGGTGATGAATGCTGGTATGTGGGGTACACCAGTGGTATGTTGGGTGATGAATGCTGGTATGTGGGGTACACCAGTGTATTGTTGGGATGATGAATGCTGGTATGTGGGTACACAGTGATATGTGGGGATGATGAATGCTGGTATGTCGGGGTACACCAGTGATATGTGGGGTGATGAATGAATGACCCTGTGATATGGATGTGGGTTGACACCAGTGATATGTTGGATGATAAATGATTGTATGTGGGAGTCCACCAGTGATATGTTGGATGATGAATGCTGGTATGTGGGGTACACCAGTGGTATGTTGGATGATGAATGCTGGTATGTGGGGTACACCAGTGGTATGTTGGGTGATGAACTGAGCGCTTGATCACGACAGCACGACCCTTGAGTATGAAGGCCTCTAGCCTTTTCAGGTCACATGGAAGACCAGACCATCATACCCCTGGGTCGTACCATCGTGCTCCAGGGTCGTCCCGTCGTATCAAGGGTCGTACCGTCGTGCTCCAGGGTCGTACCGTCGTATCAAAGATCGCACCATCGTGCTCCAGGGTCGTCCAGCCGTATCAAAGGTCGTACCGTCGTGCTCCAGGGTCGTACTGTCGTATCGAAGGTCGTACCATCGCGCTCCAGGGTCGTACCGTCGTATCAAAGGTCGTACCGTCGTGCTCCAGGGTCGTACCTTTGTATCAAAGGTCGTACCGTCGTGCTCGAGGATCGTACCGTCGTATCAGAGGTCGTATTCGAGGGTCGTGCCGTCGTGCTCCAGGGTCGTACCGTCGTATCAAAGGTCGTACCGTCGTATTCGAGGGCGGCACCATCGTGCTCCAGGGTCGTACCGTCGTGCTCGAGGGTCGTACCGTCGTACCCAAGGGCCGTCCCTTCATACTGAAGGAACTATGGACACAGACATGTGAAAAGTACCAATCACAGTCACACACTGGGGTACACCAAAGCACGCTAGGAAAGCCCTAGATGTAGCAAACTACACTGTCCAATCATGGAAATACACACACATACACACACACACACCACACACACCAAACTCCCGTAGCCAATGCAGATCCTACATAATGCCACACACCCAAGGTCCAACACCAGAAGAAAACTCCCACGAGATTACCCTGGCAGTTAGGGCAACAGACGCTCCAAACTACTACTACTGCAGCAGCAGATTACCCTGGCAGTTAGGGCAACAGACGCTCCAAACTACTACTGCGGCAGCAGACGAAGCAGCAGCAGGAAGATGATAACAGAATGGTCAACCTAACCGACCAAACACAGGAAGCAGACTTTTAGGATGATCTCCTCCCTTCACGTCCCTCAAACACCAGGGTCTCAACGTCGCACATAAGTATGTGAGAGTGTGTCAAAAACAGGGCCCTGTGGCCCATTGTTTCACGTCTCACAGACCCTGTGAGGTAGGACAGCCTCAAGGGGATCCAACCCGCTATCCTCCCAGTAATAAAACAGGAAGGCAAATAACACGTTCCTCCTGATGGCTCGGTAATGGGGCCGAGAGATAGGCCAGTCGGTGGCTGCCTCTCTTCCTCGAGATCAGACGTTGCTTCTTCAAACGTTTTGGGAAAACGTATTGGTTCTTGGTCTCAGAGGTTTGCCCAGGGCTGATCCCATGATGCTTACAGACAGTCGACGAGACACACACATACATACACACACACACACACACACACACACACACACGACATTGTATTCAATGTTGTTTATCTAACATTATAAGTAATACAACCGTTACAACCAGCTGCTTGCTTCTTATACAATCATCTACCTGGCTCTAATACAACCAGCCACCTGGCTCATACAACGAACCATACGTTTCTAATTCAACCATCCACCTAGCTCTAATACATCCAACCACTTGACTCGTACAACCATTCACCTAGCTCTAATACATCCACCCACTTGACTCGTACAACCATCCACTTGGCTCTAATACAATCAACCACTTAACTCGTACAACCACCCACCTGACTCATACAACCAAAGGCCCCAGCAGCTGTGGGAGGCGCTACATCCAGCAGTGGAGTAATGTCGACTCCTTTAGAGCGTGAGGTTCGTCGATGAGACAGAACTCCCTGTGATAGAGGGGCTTACGGTGAACCTTCGAGCAAGCGGAGTCCGGTAACACCTAAATGATACACTCGCCTGTACACACACACACACACACACACACACACACACACACACTATAAACACTATGCGATACAGACACAAACACAGACACAGACAAACACAGATATAAACTCACCTACGTACATGTACAGTTCCATAATGTAAACCTGAGGCAAAAGTATTCCAAATATGTTTTTTTTATAATCCATGATAAAAATAAAAGAAAAAATATATACATATAAAAATTGTCGTCGAATTCCTTTGAGGCGATTAACATGTGGCTGACACAGGTAAAGGCTCTCTGTATGCTAATGTAATCATGTCTGTTCATCCTGTATGTTAGCACATGAAACGCTGAAATTCCTTGAACTTGAATTACATACATTACCCCTCCACATTACCTCACAGAGATGGTCATTAGCCAGGCACTGTATTCATGACATCATCAATGACGTAATGGATCCGCTCGTTAACCACGTTAACGAAATTTTTCATCTCGTGTGACCGTTCGACTGCCATGATCACCATGTTGGTCATGCCCCCAAGGAGACTGGTGATGCATGATGCTAGACAGTGTCATGACCCCTGGCTATTACCCCAACAGTGTTATGAGGGCTGGAGTGCCCCGGGATAGTCCCGACCCCGCCCCGGGATGGTCCCGACCCCGCCCCGGGATGGTCCCGACCCCGCCCCGGGATGGTCCCGACCCCGCCCCATGATGGCCGCCCCAGCCTACCCCGGGATGGCCCCACCCTGCCCCAGACATGGTGAGGAGATCCTGGTGTGGATAACTTGGCTCGACGCCCTTGTGTTGGGCAAGATTTCTGGGCCCTATACTTCTATCTATACACCATCTCTACCATCACAGGACATGCCTACAGATCGGTTCGAATCCCATCAACAGCATATATATTTTTATTTATTTATTTATTTTGCTTTGTCACTGTCTCCCGCGTTAGCGAGGTAGCGCAAGGAAACAGACGAAGGAATGGCCCAACCCACCCATATACACATGTATATACATGCACGTCCACACACACACATATACATACCTATACATCTCAATGTACACATATATATACACACACAGACATATACATATATACACATGTACATAGTTCATACTGTCTGCCTTTATCTATTCCCATCGCCACCTCGCCACACATAGGATAACAACCCCCTCCCCCCTCATGTGTGTGAGATAGCGCTACGAAAAGACAACAAAGGCCCCATTCGTTCACACTCAGTCTCTAGCTGTCATGCAATAATGCACCGAAACCACAGCTCCCTTTCCACATCCTGGCCCCACAGAACTTTCCATGGTTTACACCAGACGCTTCACATGCCCTGGTTCAATCCACTGACAGCACGTCAACCCCGGTATACCACATCGTTCCAACTCACTCTATTCCTTGCACGCCTTTCACCCTCCTGCATGTTCAGGCCCCGATCACTCAAAATCTTGTTCACTCCATCTTTCCACCTCAAATTCGGTCTCCCACTTCTCCTTGTTCCCTCCACCTCTGACACATGTATCTTCTTGGTCAATCTTTCCTCACTCATTTTCTCCATGTGACCAAACCATTTCAAAACACTCTCTTCCGCTCTCTCAACCACACTCTTTTTATTTCCACACATCTCTCTTACCCTTACATTACTTACACGATCAAACCACCTCACACCACATATTGTCCTCAAACATCTCATTTCCAGCACATCCACCCTCCTGCGCACAACTCTATCCATAGCCCACGCCTCGCAACTATACAACATTGTTGGAACCACTATTCCTTCAAACATACCCATTACTGCTTTCCGACATAATGTTCTCGACTTCCAAACATTCTTCAAGGCTCCCAGAATTTTCGCCCCCTCCCCCACCCTATGATTCACTTCCGCTTCCATGGTTCCATCCGCTGCCAGATCCACTCCCAGATATCTAAAACACTTTACTTCCTCCAGTTTTTCTCCATTCAAACTTACCTCCCAATTGACTTGACCCTCAACCCTACTGTACCTAATAACCTTGCTCTTATTCACATTTACTCTAAACTTTCTTCTTTCACACACTTTACCAAACTCAGTCACCAGCTTCTGCAGTTTCTCACATGAATCAGCCACCAGCGCTGTATCATCAGCGAACAACAACTGACTCACTTCCCAAGCTCTCTCATCCACAACAAACTGCATACTTGCTCGTCTTTCCAAAACTCTTGCATTCACCTCCTTAACAACCCCATCCATAAACAAATCAAACAACCATGGAGACATCACACACCCCTGCCGCAAACCTACATTCACTGAGAACCAATCACTTTCCTCTCTTCCTACACGTACACATGCCTTACATCCTCGATAGAAACTTTTCACTGCTTCTAACAACCTTGCCTCCCACATCATATATTCTTAATACCTTCCACAGAGCATCTCTATCAACTCTATCATATGCCTTCTCCAGATCCATAAATGCTACATACAAATCCATTTGCTTTTCTAAGTATTTCTCACATACATTCTTCAAAGCAAACACCTGATCCACACATCCTCTACCACTTCTGAAACCAAACTGCTCTTCCCCAATCTGATGCTCTGTACATGCCTTCACACTCTCAATCAATACGCTCTCGTATAATTTCTCAGGAATACTCAGCAAACTTATTCCTCTGTAATTTGAACATTCACCTTTATCCCCTTTGCCTTTATACACTGGCACTATGCATGCATTCCGCCAATCCTCAAGCACTTCACCATGTACCATATATACATTGGGTGTGGATGTAACCAAGATGAAGAAAAAGGAGAGATAGGTAGTATGTTTGAGGAAAGGAACCTGGATGTTTTGGCTCTGAGTGAATCGAAGCTCAAGGGTAAAGAGGAAGAGTGGTTTGGGAATGTCTTTGGAGTAAAGTCAGGGGTTAGTGAGAGGACAAGAGCAAAGGAAAGAGTAGCACTACTCCTGAAGCAGAAGTTGTAGGAGTATGTGACAGAGTGTAAGAAAGTAAACTCTAGACTAATATAGGTAAAACTGAAAGTGGATGGAGAGAGATGGGTGATTATTGGTCCCTATGCACCTGGTCATGAGAAGAAAGATCATGAGAGGCAAGTGTTTTAGGAGCAGCTGAGCGAGTGTTTTAGCAGCTTTGAAGCACGAGACTGGGTTATAATGATGGGTGATTTGAATGCAAAGGTGAGTAATGTGGTAGTTGAGGGTATAAATGGTGTACACAGGGTGTTCAGCGTTGTAAACGGAAATGGTGAAGAGCCAGTAGATTTGTGTGCTGAAAAAGGACTGGTGATTGGGAATACCTGGTCTAAAAAGATGAGATATACATAAGTATACGTATGTAAGTAGGAGAGATGGCCAGAGAGCGTTACTGGATTACGTGTTAATTGACAGGCGCCTGAAAGAGAAACTTTTGGATGTTAATATGCTGAGGGGCAACTGGAGGGATGTCCGATCATTATCCTGTGGAGGCGAAGGTGAACATTTGTAGAGATTTTCAGAAAAGAAGAGAGAATGTTGGGGGGAAGAGAGTGGTGAGAGTAAGTGAGCTTGGAAAGAAGACTTGTGTGAGGATGTACCAGGAGAAATTGAGTACAGAATGGAAAAAGGTGAGAGCAAAGGACGTAAGAGGATTATTAGTGAAAGAAAAGAGAGGCGTTTGAACGATTTTTAAAGGTAAATAGTGCGAATGACTGGAAGATGTATAAAAGAAAGAGGCAGGAGGTCAAGAGGAAGGTGCAAGAGGTGAAAAAGGCGGCAAATGAGTGTTGGGGTGAGAGATTATCGTTAAATTTTGGGGAGAATAAAAAGATGTTTTGGGAGGTAAATAAAGTACATAAGAATAGAGAACAAATGGGAACATCGGTGAAAGGAGCAAATAGGGATGTAATAAGAAGCAGTGGTGACGTGAGAAGGAAATGGAGTGAGTATTTTGAAGGTTTGTTGAATGTGTTTGATGATAGAGTGGCAGATATAGGGTGTTTTGGTCGAGGTGGTGTGCGAAGTGAGAAGGTTAGGGAGACTGGTTTGGTAAACAGAGAAAAGATAGTGAAAGCTTTGCTGAAGATGAAAGCCGGCAAGGCGGCGGGTTTGGCTGGTACTGCAGCGGATTGTATTAAAAAAATGGGGTGACCGTGTTGTTGACTGGTTGGTAAGGATATTCAGTGAATGTATATTTCATGGTGAAGTGCCTGAAGATTGGTGGAACGCACGCATAGTGACATTCTACAAAGGGAAAGGGGATAAAGGTGAGTGTTCAAATTACAGAGATATAAGTTTGTTGAGTATTCCTGGGAAATTATACGGGAGGGTATTGATTGAGAGGGTGAAGGCATGTACAGAGCATCAGACTGGGGAAGAGCAGTGTGGTTTCAGAAGTGGTAGAAGATGTGAGGATCAGGTGTTTGCTTTGAAGAATGTATGTGAGAAACACTTAGAAAAATAAATGGATTTGTATGTAGCATTTATGGATCTGGAGAAGGTATATGATAGAGTTGATAGAGATGCTTTGTGGAAGGTATTAAGAGTATATGGTGTGGGAGGTAAGTTGCGAGAAGCAGTGAAAAGTTTTTACCAAGGATGTAAGGCATGTGTACGTGTAGGAAGAGAGGAAAGTGATTGGTTCCCAGTGAATGTAGGTTTGCGGCAGGGTGCGATGTCTCCATGGTTGTTTAATTTGTTTATGGATGGGGTTCTTAGGGAGGTGAATGCAAGAGTTTTGGAGGGAGGGGCAAGTATGCAGTCTGTTGTGGATGAGACGGCCTGGGAAGTGAGTCAGTTATTGTTCGCTGATGATACAGCGCTGGTGGCTGATTCACGTCAGAAACTGCAGAAGTTGGTGACTGAGTTTGGTAAAGTGTGTGAAAGAAGAAAGTTGAGAGTGAATGTGAATAAGAGCAAGGTTATTCGGTTCAGTAGGGTTGAGGGAAAAGTTGATTGGGAGGTATGTTTTAATGGAGTAAAAATGGAGGAAGTGAAGTGTTTTAGATATCTATGAGTGGATTTAGCAGCGGATGGAACCATGGAAGCGGAAGTGAGTCACAGGGTGGGGGAGGGAGCGAAGGTTCTGGGAGCGTTGATCAATGTGTGGAAGGCGAGAACGTTATCTCGGAGGGCAAAAATGGGTATGTTTGATGAAATAGTGGTTCCAACAATGTTATATGGTTGCGAGGCATGGGCCATAGATAGGGTTGTGCGGAGGAGGGTGGATGTGTTGCAAATGAAATGTTAGAGGACAATATGTGGTGTGAGGTAGTTTGATTAAGTAATGAAAGGGTAAGAGAGATTTGTGGTAATAAAAAGAGTATGGTTGAGAGAGCAGAAGAGGGTGTATTGAATGATTTGTTCACATGGAGAGAATGAGTGACGAAAAATTGACGAAGAGGATATATGTGTCAGAGGTGGAGGGAACGAGGATAAATGGGAGACCATATTGGAGGTGGAAAGATCGAGTGAAAAAGATTTTGAGCGATCGGGGCCTGAACATACATGAGGGTGAAAGGCGTGCAATGAATAGAGTGAATTGGAACAATGTGGTATACCGAGGTCGATATGCTGTCAATGAATTGAACCAGGGCATGTGAAGCGTTTTGAGTAAACCATGGAAAGTTTTGTGGGGCCTGGAAGTGGAAAGGGAGCTGTGGTTTCGGTACATTACACATGACAGCTAGAGACTGTGTGTGAACGAATGTGACCTTTGTTATCTTTTCCTAGCGCTACCTCTCGCGCGCACGCAGGGGGAAAGGGGTGCTGTTTCATGTGTGGCGGGGTGGCGACGAGAATGGATGAAGGCAGCAAGCATGAATATGTACATGTGTATATATGTTTATGTCTGTGTATGTATAGGTATGTATGCGTTGAAATGTATAGGTATGTATATGTGCGTGTGTGGGCGTTTATGTATGTACATGTGTATGTAGGAAGGTTGGGCCATTGTTTCGTCTATTTCCTTACGCTACCTCACTAACACGGTAGACAGCAACTAAGTATTATAAAAGAATAGAAATAATATATATATATATATATATATATATATATATATATATATATATATATATATATATATATATATATATATATATATATATATGTATATATAGCCGCCTGCTGTCCATATCTCAGGCGGGGAACTCCCCAGTCCTCAGTATCTTAAACAAAAGAAAACAGTTCTCGTACCGCTGTGTTACAATGGCCCTCCCGACACACACTAGAGCATATGGCCTCTCAGCCTGAGGAGATTCTCCCAGTGTCGTTACGTGCCACTGAGGACGACGGCCCGAGAGATACAGGAGGAACTCTCTCTCTCTCTCTCTCTCTCTCTCTCTCTCTCTCTCTCTCTCTCTCTCTCTCTCTCTCTCTCTCTCTCTCTATCTCTCTCTCTCTCTCTTTCTCTCTCTCTCCTGAATGCATTGTAGTTTTCATGAATGCACCGTAGCTCTCGTGAATGCAATGTCGCTCTAGTGATATCGTTGTAGCTCTCTTAAATGCACTGTAACTCTTGTGAATGGACTGTAGCTGTCGTAAATGCATTGTGACACGAGTGAATGCACTGCACCTCTCTTGAATGCACTGTAACACATTAATGCACTGTACCTCCCGTCAATGTACTGTAGCTCGTGAATGCACTGTAGTTCTCGTGAATCCACTTCAGCACTCGTGAATGCACTGCAGTTCTCGTGAATATACTGTAGCACTCAAGAATGCACTGAAATTCTTGTGAATGCACTGCCCACAGTGAACCCCTTCTATGCAACACACTAGCCTGGCTCACCAGCACAGCTACTTACTCGTCTATATACCGACTGACGGTATATAGACGGTACAGAGGTTAGCCAGAGTGCGTCGCTAAAGTGCGTCGCCAGAGTGCGCCACGAGAACGCTTCACCAGATGGCATCACCGCAGTGCATTACCAGAGTGCATCATCCCAAGTCCTTCACTAACCACACAACTAGAGTGCATCACCCAAGTCCATCACTAACTACATAACCAGAGTGCATCATTAACCATACAACCAGAGTGCATCACGAACCACACAACCAGAGTGCATCACTAACCACATATCCAGAGTGCATCATTAACCACACAACCAGAGTGCATCACTAACCACATATCCAGAGTGCATCATTAACCATACAACCAGAGTGCATCACTAACCACACAACCAGAGTGCATCACTAACCACACAACCAGAGTACATCAATAAGCACACAACCAGAGTACATCACTAACCACACAACCAGAGTACATCACTAACCACACAACCAGAGTACATCACTAACCACACAACCAGAGTGCATCACTAACCACACAACCAGAGTGCATCACTAACCACACAACCAGAGTGCATCACTAACCACACAACCAGAGTACATCACTAACCACACAACCAGAGTGCATCACTAACCACACAACCAGAGTACATCACTAACCACACAACCAGAGTACATCATTAACCATACAACCAGAGTGCATCATTAACCACACAACCAGAGTACATCAATAAGCACACAACCAGAGTCCATCACTAACCACATAACCAGAGTGCATCATTAACCATACAACCAGAGTGCATCACTAACCACACAACCAGAGTGCATCACTAACCACATATCCAGAGTGCATCATTAACCACACAACCAGAGTGCATCAATAACCACACAACCAGAGTGCATCACTAACCACACAACCAGAGTACATCAATAAGCACACAACCAGAGTACATCACTAACCACACAACCAGAGTACATCACTAACCACACAACCAGAGTACATCACTAACCACACAACCAGAGTGCATCACTAACCACACAACCAGAGTGCATCACTAACCACACAACCAGAGTGCATCACTAACCACACAACCAGCGTGCATCATTAACCACACAACCAGAGTGCATCACTAACCACACAACCAGAGTACATCACTAACCACACAACCAGAGTGCATCACTAACCACATATACAGAGTGCATCATTAACCACACAACCAGAGTGCATCAATTACCACACAACCAGAGTGCATCATTAACCACACAACCAGAGTACATCAATAACCACACAACCAGAGTACATCACTAACCACACAACCAGAGTACATCACTAACCACATAACCAGAGTGCATCACTAACCACACAACCAGAGTACATCACTAACCACACAACCAGAGTACATCACTAACCACACAACCAGAGTGCATCACTAACCACACAACCAGAGTGCATCACTAACCACACAACCAGAGTGCATCACTAACCACACAACCAGAGTGCATCACTAACCACACAACCAGAGTGCATCACTAACCACACAACCAGAGTGCATCACTAACCACACAACCAGAGTGCATCACTAACCACACAACCAGAGTGCATCACTAACCACACAACCAGAGTGCATCACTAACCACACAACCAGAGTGCATCACTAACCACACAACCAGAGTGCATCACTAACCACACAACCAGAGTGCATCACTAACCACACAACCAGAGTGCATCACTAACCACACAACCAGAGTGCATCACTAACCACACAACCAGAGTGCATCACTAACCACACAACCAGAGTGCATCATTAACCACACAACCAGAGTGCATCATTAACCACACAACCAGAGTGCATCACTAACCACACAACCAGAGTGCATCACTAACCACACAACCAGAGTGCATCACTAACCACACAACCAGAGTGCATCACTAACCACACAACCAGAGTGCATCACTAACCACACAACCAGAGTGCATCACTAACCACACAACCAGAGTGCATCACTAACCACACAACCAGAGTGCATCACTAACCACACAACCAGAGTGCATCACTAACCACACAACCAGAGTGCATCACTAACCACACAACCAGAGTGCATCACTAACCACACAACCAGAGTGCATCACTAACCACACAACCAGAGTGCATCACTAACCACACAACCAGAGTGCATCACTAACCACACAACCAGAGTGCATCACTAACCACACAACCAGAGTGCATCACTAACCACACAACCAGAGTGCATCACTAACCACACAACCAGAGTGCATCACTAACCACACAACCAGAGTGCATCACTAACCACACAACCAGAGTGCATCACTAACCACACAACCAGAGTGCATCACTAACCACACAACCAGAGTGCATCACTAACCACACAACCAGAGTGCATCACTAACCACACAACCAGAGTGCATCACTAACCACACAACCAGAGTGCATCACTAACCACACAACCAGAGTGCATCACTAACCACACAACCAGAGTGCATCAGTAACCACACAACCAGAGTGCATCACTAACCACACAACCAGAGTGCATCACTAACCACACAACTAGAGTGCATCACCCAAGTCCATCACTAACTACACAACCAGAGTGCATCACTAACCACACAACCAGAGTGCATCACTGACCACACAACCAGAGTGCATCACCAACCACACAACCAGAGTGCATCACTAACCACACAACCAGAGTGCATCACTAACCACACAACCAGAGTGCATCACTGACCACACAACCAGAGTGCATCACTAACCACACAACCAGAGTGCATCACCAACCACACAACCAGAGTGCATCACTAACCACACAACCAGAGTGCATCACTAACCAGACAACCTCAGAGCATCACTAACCACACAACCAGAGTGCATCACCAACCACACAACCAGAGTGCATCACTAACCACACAACCAGAGTACATCACTAACCACACAACCAGAGTGCATCGTCCCCTGAACGCCTCGTTGGGCAGCAGAATGTATCGGGGCAGTTCGCCTGGATGGGCCACAATCCATTTCCCACGCAGGACAAACCCAACGTACGCAATAAAACAAGCCTTTAACACCGCCTCGCTAAAGGTCATTAGAATCGCTAATTAGACCAATCAGGCGCTACACAGGTTGCCATTATCTCCTGATCACTATCTCTGGGCCATTAAGGTTATCCAGCACGGGAGGACTTTATTAAACCAGGTTTTCGTGTGTTCCAGAAAGATAATGTTTACGATCGTGTCGAAATATCATCCACCCATGACTGGTGGATGACTGGTGGATGACCTGTTCACATATGTAGTGTGGATGTGGGTGGATGATCCGTACACATTAGTTGATGGACTGTGTACACCTGGGTGTACTGTGTATACCACGGTGTACTGTGTATACCATGGTGTACTGTGTATACCATGGTGTACTGTGTATACCACTGTGTGCTGTGTATACCTGGGTGACTTGTATACCCAGGTGTACTGTGTATACCATTGTGTACTGTGTACACCATGGTGCACTGTGTATACCACGGTGTACTGTGTATACCACTGTGTGCTGTGTATACCTGGGTGACTTGTATACCCAGGTGTACTGTGTATACCATTGTGTACTGTGTATACCTGAGTGATCTGTATACCCAGATGTACTCCGTGTACCATGGTATACTGTGTATACCATGTGTGTGTATACTGTGTGTACTGTGTATACCATGTGTGTGTATACTTGGTGTGTGTATACTGTGTATATATGGTGTACGGTGTATAACTGGGTATGCTGTGTATATCTAAGTTTACTGTGTATACCACGATGTATCATGTATACCTGGGTGTGCTATGTGTACCCAGGTTAACTGTGTATACCATGGTGTACTGTATATACTCGGGTGTGTTGTGTATACCCGGGTGAGCTGTGTATACTCGTATGTGCTATGTATACCCGGGTGTGCTGTGTATAACCTTGTGTGCTGTGTATACCCGTGTGTACTGTGTATACCTATTAACTGTGTATACACCGGTGTACCGTGTGCACCCTGTTGTACTGTGTGTACTCGGGTGTACTGTGTATATCCGGGTGTACTGTGTATACCTAGGTGGAATGTGTATAAAGTCAGTACAGTACTTCAGTGTGTAGTACACATGTACCTTTGACAGCGTGTTTTAAATCACGACGGGTGTATGTATACCCACGTGTCAAATGTATACCTTTGATTCATGTGTAGACCTTATAAGTCAGTTGTAGACCCTTGTGAGCCATGTGTAGACCTTGTGAGTCAGATGTAGACCTCATGAGTCATGTGTAGAACTTTTGAGTCGGTTGTACACTTAGTGAAGAACGTGTAGACCTTGTGAGTCAAATGTAAACCATGTGAGTCAGGTTTAAACCTTGTGAGTTAGATATAGACCTTGTAAGTCAGTTGTAGACACTTGTAAACTATGTGTAGACCTTGTGAGTCAGATGAAGGCCTAGTAAGTCAGATGTAGACCTTGTGAGTCATGTCTAAAACATTTGAGTCAGTTGAACACCTAGTAAAGCATGTGTAGACCTTGTGAGTCAAATGTAAACCGTGTGAGTCAGTCGCAGACCTTGTAAGTCAGTCGTAAACCTTGTGAGTCAGTTGTAAACCTTGTGAGTCAGTTTTTAACTTTCTGAGTCAGTTGTAAACATTGTAAGTAGTTTTAGACCTTATGAGTCAGTTGTAAACCTTGTGAGTCAGTTGTAAACTTTGTAAGTCAGTTTTAAACCTTGTGAGTCAGTTTTTAACTTTCTGAGTCAGTTGTAGACATTGTAAGTCAGTTTTAGACCTTATGAGTCAGTTGTAAACCTTGTGAGTCAGTTGTTAACCTTGTGAGTCAGTTGTAAACCTTTTACGTAAGTTGTTAACCTTGCGAGTCAGTCGTAAACCTTGTGAGTCAGTTGTAAACCTTGTGAGTCAGTTGTAAACCCTGTGAGTCAGGTGTGTACCCGAATGAAGCCTTGTCAGACGCCATATTTTTTTCCGTCGTGTCTCCATATGAGTCAATGGTCCCAGCCTCCCCTGGCCAGGCGCCCTCTACTGTTACCCCTCTCCCGCCTTCCCCCCTTTCCCTCACTTCCCCTCCCCTCACCTCCCCTTCCCTCCCCTCAGCTCGTGGGTACAGAGTCCACAGCTCGTCCCACACTCGGGACTCGACCAACCATCTTAAATTCAGGTTAGGTGGAGGAGGGTGAGAGGAGGAGGGAGACGAGACGTCCTCTTGGGGGGGAAAACGCTGGTGTGGTCTCTCTCTCTCTCTCTCTCTCTCTCTCTCTCTCTCTCTCTCTCTCTCTCTCTCTCTCTCTCTCTCTCTCTCTCTCTCTCCAGGATCATCCTCTTCTTCTTTGGTGGATTACAGAAACCGATCAAGTTCGACCTGCCAGCAAGGGGTAAGGGAAGAGAGGTGACCGGAGGTTACCACTCTGAGGTACCTCCTCCTCCTCCTCCCATCACTCACTCACTCACTCACTCACCCATCACCACCCTGTGTGATCTGGTGTATGTGTGTGTGTGTGTGTGTGTCTGTATGTGTGTGTGTGTGTATGTGTGTGTGTGTGTGTGTGTGTCTGTGTGTGTGTGTGTGTGTGTGTGTGTGTGTGTGTGTGTGTGTGTGTGTGTGTCTGTCTGTCTGTCTGTCTGTCTGTCTGTCTGTCTGTGTGTGTGACTGTCTGTCTGTCTGTCTGTGTAATACACTGGACACACTACCCCATTCATGACCGGGTAGATAGCGAAATAACCTTGGTACGTAAGGACAGTACGACCCTCGAGCACGACCCCTTGGGCACGAAGGTACGACCTCGTGAGCACGACGGTACGATCAGTTGGTACGACCCTTGAGCACGACGGTGCGATCCTTGAGTTTGACGGTACGACCCCTGGGCACGACGGTACGACCCTTGGGCACGACGGTACGATCCTTGAGCACGACGGTACGACCCTTGAGCACGACGGGACGATCCTTGAGCACGACGGTACGACCCTTGAGCACGACGGTACGACCCTTGAGCACGACGGTACGATCCTTGAGCACGACGGCACGACCCGTGCAAACAACACCCTGACCTTTAAACACGACCCTCAAGGGGTCGTACCGTCGAAGTCTAGGACCTATATAAGAAGTCTGTAGAAAAACGTAATTCAAAACCAGACTTAAGAATCGATTCACGTTTCTCAATAAAGAATTTAATGATATAAAGATAAATAGAACTCCATTCTGTCTTCGCTGGTCCACAGGCGTGTGGGATGAAGGAGCAGCATTTATCCCTCCCCCAGACAACAGCTATGCTTCAACTGGCGCCAAGAATAGGAAACAAATGGCCTCTCCCAAAATGGCTAAAATCTACTTCCTCGAGAGACGCTCCCCCTGTGGCACTCCCCGATGCGACGCACAAGTATATTCAGGGTGGAAAATACACCGCTCAATGAACGTTTTTTTTTTTTATCCCTGCCGAGTCCACGAACGTTTTTCAGGCAATAACGTTTATATAACGTTTTCTTTTTTCTTCGCAAGATGATCGCCTGGAGAAACATACAGCTTCTCTTTAAGACTTCCTCAGGGTTGAGTCAACTGCTGGTGGTGTGAGGCCAGTTATCTGGGATTCCAGAACATGAGAGACACGAGCCAGGTGTGGAGGGTACATTGCTTATACCACACTAGCCAGGTGTGGAGGGTACATTCCTCATACCACACTAGCCAGGTGTGGAGGGTACATTGCTCATACCACACTAGCCAGGTGTGGAGGGTACATTGCTTATACCACACTAGCCAGGTGTGGAAGGTACATTGCTCATACCACACTAGCCAGGTGTGGAAGGTACATTGCTTATACCACACTAGCCAGGTGTGGAGGGTACATTGCTTATACCACACTAGCCAGGTGTGGAAGGTACATTGCTCATACCACACTAGCCAGGTGTGGAGGGTACATTGCTCATACCACACTAGCCAGGTGTGGAGGGAACATTACTCATACTACACTAGCCAGGTGTGGAAGGTACATTGCTCATACCACACTAGCCAGGTGTGGAGGGTACATTGCTCATACCACACTAGCCAGGTGTGGAGGGTACATTGCTCATACCACACGAGCCAGGTGTGGAGGGTACATTGCTCATACCACACTAGCCAGGTGTGGAAGGTACATTGCTCATACCACACTAGCCAGGTGTGGAGGGTACATTCCTCATACCACACTAGCCAGGTGTGGAGGGTACATTGCTCATACCACACTAGCCAGGTCTGGAGGGTACATTCCTCATACCACACTAGCCAGGTGTGGAGGGTACATTACTCATACCACACTAGCCAGGTGTGGAGGGTACAATGCTCATACTACACTAGCCAGGTGTGGAGGATACATTACTCATACCACACTAGCCAGGTGTGGAGGGTACATTACCCATACCACACTAGCCAGGTGTGGAGGGTACATTACTTATACCACACTAGCCAGGTGTGGAGGGTATATTGCTCATACCACACTAGCCAGGTGTGGAGGGTACATTTCTCATACCACACTAGCCAGGTGTGGAGGGTATATTACTTATACCACACTAGCCAGGTGTGGAGGGTACATTCCTCATACCACACTAGCCACGTGTGGAGGGTACACTACTCATACAACACTAGCCAGGTGTGGAGGGTACATTGCTCATACCACACTAGCCACGTGTGGAGGGTACACTACTCATACAACACTAGCCAGGTGTGGAGGGTACATTGCTCATACCACACTAGCCAGGTGTGGAGGATACATTACTCATACCACACTAGCCAGGTGTGGAGGGTGCATTCCTCATACCACACTAGCCAGGTGTGGAGGGTACATTCCTCATACCACACTAGCCAGGTGTGGAGGGTACATTGCTCATACCACACAAGCCACGTGTGGAGGGTACATTCCTCATACCACACTAGCCAGGTGTGGAGGGTACATTGCTCGTACCACACTAGCCAGGTGTGGAGGGTACATTCCTCATACCACACCAGCCACGTGTGGAGGGTACATTGTTCGTACCACACTAGCCAGGTGTGGAGAGAACATAGCTCATACCACACTAGCCACGTGTGGAGGGTACATTCCTCATACCACACTAGCCAGGTGTGGAGGGTACATTCTCATACCACACAAGCCACGTGTGGAGGGTACATTCTCATACCACAGTAGCCAGGTGTGGAGGGTACATTGCTCATACCACACAAGCCACGTGTGGAGGGTACATTGCTCATACCACACTAGCCACGTGTGGAGGGTACATTGCTCATACCACACAAGCCACGTGTGGAGGGTACACTGCTCATACCACACAAGCCAGGTGTGGAGGGTACATTGCTCATACCACACTAGCCACGTGTGGAGGGTACATTGCTCATACCACACTAGCCACGTGTGGAGGGTACATTCCTCATACCACACTAGCCACGTGTGGAGGGTACACTGCTCATACCACACAAGCCAGGTGTGGAGGGTACATTGCTCATACCACACTAGCCACGTGTGGAGGGTACATTGCTCATACCACACTAGCCACGTGTGGAGGGTACACTACTCATACAACACTAGCCAGGTGTGGAGGGTACATTGCTCATACCACACTAGCCACGTGTGGAGGGTACATTACTCATACCACACTAACCAGGTGTGGAGGGTACATTACTCATACCACACTAGCCAGGTGTGGAGGGTACATTACTCATACCACACTAGCCAGGTGTGGAGGGTACATTACTCACACCACACTAGCCAGGTGTGGAGGGTACATTACTCATACCACACTAGCCAGGTGTGGAGGGTACATTACTCATACCACACTAGCCAGGTGTGGAGGGTACATTGAGCATACCACACTAGCCAGGTGTGGAGGGTACATTGCGCATACCACACTAGCCAGGTGTGGAGGGAAGGCCAGCCATACCACAGCCATCAGGATGAAAGACATGGAACATACCTACATACAAGGTTGAGAGACATGGCAACAACACCAGTGTATGACTCTTTCCCCGTACCACACAAATTCTCTCTCTCTCTCTCTCTCTCTCTCTCTCTCTCTCTCTCTCTCTCTCTCTCTCTCTCTCTCTCTCTCTCTTAGCCTCGCCCCCCCCAACCTCAAAACTCGACGAGAAGCAGAACTTTCTGAACAGAGTTTCTGTGATACGTGTGAGGTCACCACCCATTCATCAAGTCCCCAGCTGCTGTACGTTAGGAATTAACCACACTGAAATACACATGACCTTGACCTTTGACCCACCAGCGTTAAATCAAAGGGGCAGACACTTGTTTAAAAAGTTAATTTGGTCTATGGTATTCATCAATGTTCACTGACCTAGTAATCACAGACGTGCTCACAGGCATTTGGTAGATCTAATGACCTTGACCTTTGACCCCCCAATAACCAAAGGTCAATCGAACTTAAAAGACTTGATCAGACTTTGTGAACACAAACCTTCAGCAACATTCCACTTCACAGGTCACCTCAGCACTGATGGCTGACTCTCGACATCCATACAATATACAACTTGTCATTCAGCTGTTCGCACATCTCTATAAGACCGTCTACAACCCATAACCCCTGAATCTCTTTGCCTGATTAGCTACTCTCAAAAGTCCAATGTAGAACCTTGTATTTAGTATGAATGATACGTGTTTGGTCAGATCCAGTCATGATTGGTCTATATTCAGTCATGTTTCGACCATATTCAGTCATGTTTGGTCCATATTCAGTCATGTTTGGTCCATATTCAGTTATGTTTGGCCCATATTCAGTCATGTTTGGTCCATATTCAGTCACCCAGTCAGGAGATATCAAGTATACAAGGTCAGGAAGTACTCAGCTGTTTCATCACCATCACTAGATGTCCTCATCACCAACACTACCATCACTAGATGTCCTCATCACCAACACCACCATCACTAGATGTTCTCATCACCAACACCACCATCACTAGATGTCCTCATCACCATCACCAACATCACTAGATGTTCTCATCACCAACACCACCACCACCACTAGATGTTCTCATCACCAACACCACCATCACTAGATGCCCTCATCACCAACACCACCATCACTAGATGTCCTCATCACCAACACCAACATCACTAGATGTCCTCATCACCAACACCTCCAACATCACTAGATGTTTTCATCATCACCAACACCACTACATGTTCCCAGGTATCCCCCAGAACATGAGACAGCATCGGGTCATCTCTGTGTACTGGCTACGGCCCACCAGACACACACACACACGCATCCTCAAGATACACGACTCATTATACAACTGCCAGACACCGACCCCATCTCTCGTAACGCCCACCTGAGGATTCTGTCCGGAGCCAGCGGCATAATGGAGGCAGAATGCATTCGTGTTACACAGCGAGCAAGCACGGTATTCAATCCTCCATGTGAGGCATTCATGGCCGCCCTCGCCTCTCATGTTAAGTCTGAATGAACCGCCTGAGTCGCGGCGGCATTTGGACGTCCTCCACACGAGGACTCGTCTGGAGGAGTAGCTCCTTCAGGGGACGCGTTGGTCCCTCTGGCAACACCTGCACCATCCAGCGACCTCTTCTGACAACACTTGTGCAGCCACCGGGAGGGTAAGGAGGTCAACTACGTTCGTAATTTGAATATCTAAATATAAAGGGAATTTATGCAACCCATCTTTCTCTTTATGTTAGGCAGAATCAACAGTGGACGAGACGACCGAATATAAAGGCTGGATAATATACACAACACAGAGCTGCCAGGCGTATGATACTCCTGCCGAAACTGGTCCAGTATACAAGAACTTACATTAATCTGTCTTCCCTTTCTAAATCTCAAGTCAGCTACGTCGATACAAACTATAGCTCTTCTTTTTCTCTCTCCCTCTCCTTCGTCATTACCTTGTTCCTGTATGCAAATCTGGGGTCATTCTTGTCTGTAACACCATATGTATTCCTCTGTTGTTTTGTTAAGACGACAGTAAACTGCTCAAGTTTAGAACTCTTTGTCTTCTCATGTCTTCCCTAACAGCCAGGAGCAGAGCCACTTCGCTCATTTCATCCCACCCGCGTCAAGGCAATGGTCCAGTGACCCCCATCCCAAGACTTTCGACGTCGCTTACCCAGGGTCCTCCAGTGTTCCAGAGGCGCTTGATGTACCTGAGGGACTACCGGGTGTGGAGGAGCCGCCCCTCAACACTTGATGCCTTGTCTCACAGCCCTCAGGGGGGTCCCGCAGCCGCAAGGAGACACCCGCTAAATGGCGGTGGCTCAGGGGCCGTCCGGATGGCTCTGTGGGTCGACGGACGAAGAACCCGACAACCTTCCCCAGTGTTTACACCATTCCAGTGAGGGAAGTGGACAGAGGAGACATATAGAACCATGCCCCTGGGAGAGGCAATGTCTCTCCGTATCGTCCATGTATCTACACCAGTTAGGGGGGGAACATAACATTTATTTGTCAACCATTCCATTTTCTCTCCCATATCGCCCATCAGCAATCACCAGGAAAGTGTTTTCTAGTCACATTTCCCAATAAGAAACTTCCATGTCAGTGTAGTTTATCCTTCTATCTTTATTGAAATCTAATTGCCGGCTGAAGGAGTTGGTGGGTGGAGAGGAGCCTTCTACTTTACCATCCCGTCTCCATGTGTACATAGGGTTAGGAATTCACAACACTATTAATGTCCTTTTGCACGATAACCTCGTCATGGACGATCCAATCTCTCTCTCTCTCTCTCTCTCTCTCTCTCTCTCTCTCTCTCTCTCTCTCTCTCTCTCTCTCTCTCTCTCTCTCTCTATCTATCTATCTATCTATATATATATATATATATATATATATATATATATATATATATATATATATATATATATTTATATATATATATATATATATCTACTCTCACCCTGTTACCTCTAATCTTATTCATTTACACATCTCATTCTCCCTGACCTGCCTCACCCACAGCTCTCCATACATAATTGGCCTCTTCACCCCATGACCCATAACATATCTCAGTTACACAACGTCTGCCTCCATCACACTTACCCTCCCATCTCTGGGCTCTCACAGTCACTTTAAAACTAACTTACAGATAAATCTCTTGTATCTAAACATATAAGCAGACGTTCATCTTTACCACTATTATTATCATCAGGATAGTAAGTGGGGGGATGAAGAAGTAAGATTATTAGTGAAAGAGAAGAGAGAAGCATTTGCACGATTTTTGCAGGGAAATAATGCAAATGAGTGGGAGATGTATAAAAGAAAGAGGCAGGAGGTCAAGAGAAAGGTGCAAGAGTTGAAAAAGAGGACAAATGAGAGTCGGGGTGAGATAGTATCATTACATTTTAGGGAAAATAAAAAGATGTTTTGGAAGGAGGTAAATAAAGTGCGTAAGACAAGGGAACAAATGGGAACTTCAATGAAGGGGGCTAATGGGGAGGTGATAACAAGTAGTGGTGATGTGAGGAGATGGAATGAGTATTTTGAAGGTTTGTTGAATGTGTTTGATGATAGGGTGGCATATATAGGGTGTTTTGGTCGAGGCGCTGTGCAAAATGAGAGGGTTAGGGAAAATGATTTGGTAAAAAGAGAAGAGGTAGTAAAAGCTTTGCGAAAGATGAAAGCCGGCAAGGTAGCGGGTTTGGATGGTATTGCAGTGGAATTTATTAAAAAAGGGGGTGACTGTATTGTTGACTGGTTGGTAAGGTTATTCAATGTATGTTTGATTCATGGTGAGGTGCCTGAGGATTGGCAGAATGCTTTCATAGTGCCATTGTACAAAGGCAAAGGAGACAAAGGTGAGTGCTCAAATTACAGAGGTATAAGTTTGTTGAGTATTCCTGGGAAATTATATGGGAGGGTATTGATTGAGAGGGTGAAGGCATGTACAGAGCATCAGATTGGGGAACAGCAGTGTGGTTTCAGAAGTGGTAGAGGATGTGTGGATCAGGTATTTGCTTAGAAGAATGTATGTGAGAAATACTTAGAAAAGCAAATGGATTTGTATGTAGCATTTATGGATCTGGAAAAGACATATGATAGAGTTGACAGAGATGCTCTGTGAAAGGTATCAAGAATATATGGTGTGGGAGGCAAGTTGTTAGAAGCAGTGAAAAGTTTTTATCGAGGGTGTAAGGCATGTGTACGTGTAGGATGAAAGGAAAGTGATTGGTTCTTATGAATGTAGGTTTGCGGCAGGGGTGTGTGATGTCTCCATGGTTGTTTGATTTGTTTATGGATGGGGTTGTTAGGGAGGTGAATGCAAGAGTTTTGGAAAGAGGGGCAAGTATGATGTCTGTTGTGGATGAGAGAGCTTGGGAAGTGAGTCAGTTGTTGTTCGCTGATGATACAGCGCTGGTGGCTGATTCATGTGAGAAACTGCAGAAGCTGGTGACTGAGTTTGGTAAAGTGTGAGAAAGAAGAAAGTTGAGAGTAAATGTGAATAAGAGCAAGGTTATTAGGTACAGTAGGGTTGAGGGTCATGTCAATTGGGAGGTAAGTTTGAATGGAGAAAAACTGTAGGAAGTGAAGTGTTTTAGATATCTGGGAGTGGATTTGGCAGCGGATGGAACCATGGAAGCGGAAGTGAATCATAGGGTGGGGGAGGGGGCGAAAATTCTGAGAGCCTTGAAGAATGTGTGGAAGTCGAGAACATTATCTCGGAAAGCAAAAATGGGTATGTTTGAAGGAATAGTGGTTCCAACAATGTTATATGGTTGCGAGGCGTGGGCTATGGATAGAGTTGTGCGGAGGAGGGTGGATGTGCTGGAAATGAGATGTTTGAGGACAGTATGTGGTGTGAGGTGGTTTGATCGAGTAAGTAATAATAGGGTAAGAGAGATGTGTGGTAATAAAAAGATTGTGGTTGAGAGAGCAGAAGAGGGTGTTTTGAAATGGTTTGGTCACATGGAGAGAATGAGTGAGGAAAGATTGACAAGAGGATATATGTGTCAGAGGTGGAGGGAACGAGGAGAAGTGGGAGACCAAATTGGAGGTGGAAAGATGGAGTGAAAAAGATTTTGAGTGATCGGGGCCTGAACATGCAGGAGGGTGAAAGGCGTGCAAGGAATAGAGTGAATTGGAATGATGTGGTACACCGGGGTCGACGTGCTGTCAATGGATTAAACCAGGGCATGTGAAGCGTCTGGGGTAGACCATGGAAAGTTCTGTGGGGCCTGGATGTGGAAAGGGAGCTGTGGTTTCGGTGCATTATTCCATGACAACTAGAGACTGAGTGTGAACGAATGTGGCCTTAATTCTCTTTTCCTAGCGCTACCTCGCACACATGAGGGGGGAGGGGGTTGTTATTTCATGTGTGGCGAGGTGGCGATGGGAATGAATAAAGGCAGACAGTATGAATTATGTACATGTGTATATATGTATATGTCTGGGTGTGTATATATATGTATGCGTTGAGATGTATAGGTATGTATATTTGCGTGTGTGGACGTGTATGTATATACATGTGTATGTGGGTTGGTTAGGCCATTATTTCGTCTGTTTCCTTGAACTACCTCGCTAACGCGGGAGACAGCGACAAAGCAAAATATATAAATAAAAAATCATTATAATTACTACTACCACTACTATCATTATCATTAATATTACCATCATCGATACTGCCATTATTATTCTTATTACTAATACTATTATCATCATTAATATTATCATTATCATTGCTCTTTCATTATCATTATCATCATTATTATTATTATTGTTATTATTATTATTATTATTATTATCATTATATGGAATGCCAAGACATCTTAATGGCGCTCTAGCAGCTTCTGCGCTTTCCATCAGGATGGTCAAGTCCATCAGGATGGTCGAGTCCAGCAGGATGGTTGAGTCCACCAGGATGGTCGAGTCCACCAGGATGGTCGAGTCCATCAGGATGGTCGAGTCCATCAGGATGGCTGAGTCTATCAGGATGGTCGAGTCCATCTAGATGGTTGAGTCTATCAGGATGGCTGAGTCTATCAGGATGGTCGAGTCCATCTAGATGGTTGAGTCTATCAGGATGGTCGAGTCCATCAGGATGGTCAAGTCCATCAGGATGGTTGAATCTATCACGATGGTCGAGTCCAACAGGATGGTCGAGTCCATCAGGATGGTTGCGTCCACCAGGATGGTCGAGTCCATCAGGATGGTTGAATCTATCAGGATGGTCGAGTCCATCAGGATGGTCGAGTCCAACAGGATGGTCGAGTCCATCTAGATGGCTGAGTCTATCAGGATGGTCGAGTCCATCAGGATGGTTGAGTCTATCACGATGGTCGAGTCCAACAGGATGGTCGAGTCCATCTAGATGGCTGAGCCTATCAGAATGGTCAAGTCCATTAGGATGGTTGAGTCTATCACGATGGTCGAGTCCAACAGGATGGTCGAGTCCAACAGGATGGTTGAGTCCATCAGGATGGTTGAGTCCATCAGGATTGTTGAGTCTATCAGGAAGGTCGAATCCATCAGGATGGTCGAATCCAACAGGATGGTTGAGTCCATCAGGATGGTCGAGTCCATCTAGATGATTAAGTCTATCAGGATGGTCGAGTCCATCTAGATGGTTGAATCCATCAGGATGGTTGAGTCCATCAGGATGAACGAGTCTATCAGAATGGTTGAGTCCATCAGGATGGTCGAGTCCAACAGGTTGGTTGAGTCCATCAGGATGGTCGAGTCCATCAGGATGAATGAGTCTATCAGAATGGTTGAGTCTATCAGGATGGTTGAGTCTATCAGGATGGTCGAGTCCAACAGGATGGTCGAGTCCATCAGGATGGTCGAGTCCAACAGGATGGTCGAGTCCATCTAGATGGTTGAGTCTATAAGGGTGGTTGGGTCTATCAGGATGGTCGAATCCATCAGGATGGTCGAGTCCATCTAGATGGTTGAATCCATCAGGATGGTTGAGTCCATCAGGGTGGTGGAGTCCATCAGGATGGTCGAGTCCATCAGGATGGTTGAATTCACCAGAATGCTCGAGTCAATCAGGATGGTTAAGTACCACTACATGGTTGAGTCCATCTGGATGGTTGAATCCATCAGGATGGTCGAATCCATCAGGATGGATATTTGAGTCCATTGGGATGGTCGAGTCCATCGGGATGGTCAAGTCCATCAGGATCTCCCAGTCCATCAGGATGGTCGAGTCCATCGGGATGATCGAATCCATAGGGACGATTGAGTCCACCAGGATGGATGGTTAAGTCCATTAGGGTGGGTCGAGTTCATCTGGATGGTTCAGTCTATCCAGATGGTCGAAGCCATCAGGATGGTCGAGTGCATCAGGATGGTTGAGTGCATCAGGATGGTTGAGTCCATAGGGATGGTTAAGTTCATCAGGATGGATGGTTGAGTCCATCAGGATGGCTGAGTCCATCAGGGTGCATCGAGTTCATCAGGATGTTCAGTCTATCAGGATGGTCGAGTCTATCGGAATGGTCAAGTCCATCAGGATGGCTGAGTCCATCAGGATGATCGAATCCATCAGGATGGTTAAATCCATCAAGATAGTAGAGTCCATGAGGATGGTCGGGTCCATCAGGATGGTCGAGTCCATCACGATGGATCGTTGAGTCCATCAGGATGGTTCAGTCCATCATGACGGTCGAGTTCATCAGGATGGTTGAGTCCATAAGGATGAATGGCTGAGTCCATCAGGATGAATGATTGAGTCCATCAAGATGGTCGAGTATATCAAGATGGTTGAGTCATCAGGATGTTCGAGTCCGTCAGGATGGTCTAGTCCATCAGGATAGTCGAGTCCACCAGGATGGTTGAGTCCGTCAGGATGGATGGTTGAGTCCATCAGGTAACTCCTCCTCACAACCACCAGGTTCCTCCTCCCTCGTCAACACCTGCTGCAGGAGGTACACACATCACCACCAGGTTCCTCCTCCCTCGTCAACACCTGCTGCAGGAGGTACACACATCACCACCAGGTTCCTCCTCCCTCGTCAACACCTGCTGTAGGAGGTACACACATCACCACCAGGTTCCTCCTCCCTCGTCAACACCTGCTGCAGGAGGTACACACATCACCACCAGGTTCCTCCTCCCTCGTCAACACCTGCTGCAGGAGGTACACACATCACCACCAGGTTCCTCCTCCCTCGTCAACACCTGCTGCAGGAGGTACACACATCACCACCAGGTTCCTCCTCCCTCGTCAACACCTGCTGCAGGAGGTACACACATCACCACCAGGTTCCTCCTCCCTCGTCCACACCTGCTGCAGGAGGTACACACATCACCACCAGGTTCCTCCTCCCTCGTCAACACCTGCTGTAGGAGGTACACACATCACCACCAGGTTCCTCCTCCCTCGTCAACACCTGCTGCAGGAGGTACACACATCACCACCAGGTTCCTCCTCCCTCGTCAACACCTGCTGCAGGAGGTACACACATCACCACCAGGTTCCTCCTCCCTCGTCAACACCTGCTGCAGGAGGTACACACATCATCAGTAGCTGACTCAAGTTACTCAAACCCAACCAACTACTCACACACAAAAATGTTGTTGCCCAAAGATGGTTGACGTTGAGCACGATAATCAGGGCAAACATTTTGGTCTTTCTATAATCCATTTACACCCATTTCGACAGCTCGTTTGGGACGATTATCACTTTTAACCCGCATGTGGGCCGCTCTCTCTATATGCTAATGTAATCAGGCCTGTACATCCTGTACGCTCGAATATAATTTACAGAAATTATTTTCGCACGATTTATTTATACCAATCCTTTACAAGAGGAGAACTCACTAGAATTAATTAACTTTAATTGCTAATGATATTAAATCTGGTTCCAGAGGACGCTACTGGTACGCCACAGAAAAAAAATGAAAAAATGTTTATCTTTCCCACATTGTGTGTGTGTGTGTGTGTGTGTGTGTGTGTGTGTGTGTGTGTGTGTGAACTCTGATCCTCACTCACACGGTCTCGACCCGTCATCTCCAGCGGACGATGCACTACAGATTCCGAGGTGGACACCTTCCCTACTGTCCTGGCAACTATGCCTCCCTCTCTGTCCTGAGATCTCTGTCTCCCTCTGTGTCCTGGGATCTCTGTCTCCCCGTGTGTCCTGGGATCTCTGTCTCCCCGTGTGTCCTGGGATCTCTGTCTCCCCGTGTGTCCTGGGATCTCTGTCTCCCCGTGTGTCCTGGGATCTCTGTCTCCCCGTGTGTCCTGGGATCTCTGTCTCCCCGTGTGTCCTGGGATCTCTGTCTCCCACTGTGTCCTGGGATCTCTGTCTCCCACTGTGTCCAGGCACCTATGCCTCCCTTTCTGTCCTGGGATCTCTGTCTCCCTCTGTGTCCTGGGATCTCTGTCTCCCTTTGTGTACTGGGATCCCTGCTTCCTTCTGTGTCCTGGGATCTGTCTTCCTCTGTGTCCTCGGATCTCTTCTCCATTTGTGTCCTAGGACCTTCTGCTTCCTTGTGTCCTGGAATCTCTGTCTTCCTCTGTGTCGTGGGACCTTCTGCTTCTTTCTGTGTCCTGGTACCTCTGCCTCCATCTGCGCCCTGGGACCTCTGTCTTCCTACTGTCCTGGGACCTCTGTCTCATTCTGTCCTGGGAGCTCTGCCTTACCGCCACACCTTACCCTATCTTCATCCATTTTTCTTCCTCTTAAACATATTCCTTCCTTCCAATGTTCCCTCTCACTACCCTCCCTTCTCCTGCAGCTCTCAGGAAACTAGCCTCGTACACCGGTTGGGACCACAGATTAAAATGTGTTGTGATGGTGTGTGTGCGTCTGTGTGCAAAACGTCGCTAGCAACTGATTGAAAACAGCCATGATGGTCGGGACGACACACCAGAACTTCTCTCCTCCATGAAGTGTTAACCACAACGTGTATCAGAACCCCGATCCAGTGGACGTAAAACGAGGCCACAAGGAGAGTGCGTTGAGCCGCCACGACGCACGTTACACTACTGACACACTCTTCCCACCTCATAGCAAGAAGAGGTTACCTTCGTCTTATGAACTTACACCACCAAAGTTGACCCACAGATACTTTTTAACTCAGTTAGTAATTAGGGGCAGCCAAGTTTTATTGCTGTTGTTGTGCCGAAGTTGGCGAAGCTCTGGTTATGTGGATTGTGTGGGGGGGGGGGAGTTGGCGAGGTGATATACAGTAGACAACGCCTCTTCAACACTACCCCCCTCCCATCTGCCAGCGGTATTGGCACACTGGGAGATTCGAGCAAGTGAAGTTTACCCTCAAGATGATGAGGCTCGTTACTCCTGGACCTTAGACTGGTATTTGAACGTCTCAATGACCGTTTCCCAAGGTGTGCAGACGTCCCGTGGTTAATATCATCAGCTGGTATACAGATACCTCGTCTCAAACTCCTCCTGCACGTTTGGGGAGGATGGATGGTAAGATGGTCAGCCCGTGTCCTTGTGTTCGTCAATATTTGCCGAGAAGGTCATGGAAGCTACACTTCCGACTGAGATGCTTCAGGTTTAAGACAGCATCGCACTTCCCCGCCATCACAGGCGTTTTGGAGTAAATGAAAGTATCTGTATGTAACCATTATCTTTGAATTTAATGCCTATCAATATCTATATATTCCACAAAGACCCTATCTGTATGAGGAGGGAAAAGCATTAGAAAAAAACTATACTAGCGTCAATATGAAAGTTTATATTAATGCTACGAATTAATGACGATGATTTCTCGAATGAATAATAAATTCTGACGTTCAACACAGACGCAAAACTCTGCACATGACTGTATGCTTAAGATATAGCCAGGGATATATATAGATATCTATATTGTCACTGAGTTCTTTCTCTCCTTTAACAAATAAACATGACGTTGGTTAACATGGCGACAACAAAAACAAGGAACGTCTCGTTAAGATTGTCGAAAAAAGCTTCAGAAGTTTCCCAATTAAAATCTTGATGAGGAAGATTATAAAAGGATTTCATATGTCCCTTTCCTGCATCCTCTTCGACGGAAAACATTGTACGGAGCAAGACAACAACTTTCTTTAAGATGAAACTCAATAGAATATACGAATGACATAATAAAAGAAAATGAAAAAACACAAAAGAAAATGGAGTTGGAAGGTTGACTCAAAAAAGAAACAACTCAGTATTAGAAAAAGATTTTTCGAACAGGGAGTTTGTCAAGTGAGCATCGCGGAGGAGGAACGGTCCTCAACACCCTGCTGACGGCGGCTACACGTTCGTATACCTCATTACGGCCTTCCCACGGACACTCAGGAGATCCACATGAACTCCTCCCTTTCTGTTCTCGTTCTCGTTTAACACCACCCTACAGTGGGAAGTAAAATGATATAACAATATCCACTCAGACCAATAATCTACGTGACTTTTATTTCTTCGCACAAAACATTTGCTTCTCGCGCTTTCATTCTTTATTTTGTATCTCCTAATTCCATATATATCATGAAAGCGATCCATTCTCCTCATGTTTTTTCTATTTATTCTTAACTATATATATATATATATATATATATATATATATATATATATATATATATATATATATATATATATATATATATCTTTTTTTTTTATTATTATTATTTTGCTTTGTCGCTGTCTCCCGCGTTTGCGAGGTAGCGCAAGGAAACAGACGAAAGAAATGGCCCAACCCACCCCAATACACATGTATATACATACGCGTCCACACACGCAAACATACATACCCATACATCTCAATGTACACATATATATACACACACAGACACATACGTATATACACATGCACACAATTCACACTCTGCCTTTATTCATTCCCATCGTGTGTATATATATATATATATATATATATATATATATATATATATATATATATATATATATACATGGCCTTCACACCCATACATCATACCTGGGACAAGCACACCTTCACGTAGATTATTTCCATTCCAAAAGTTTAAAGTGTTGCCATCCCTCAGAGTTTCCAGCGTGACATCAATTTTTCTCTCCCTTCCCTGGCGTTACTTGTGACCTCAGCTTTCCCACCCACCATCCTTACCAGTCTTTATTCATACATATCTAAACTTATCCAGGTATGGATCAATGTGGTGTATGGGGGGCGACGTATGATATCAGTGACCTGAGCCAGGGCGGGTGAAGGACTGGTCTGGGGAGCTTAACTGTGGTGGACTCAGGTTTATATGTATATATATATATATATATATATATATATATATATATATATATATATATATATATATATGTATATATATATATATATGTATATATATATATATATATATATATATATGTGTACGTGTAGGAAGAGAGGAAAGTGATTGGTTCTCAGTGAATGTAGGTTTGCGGCAGGGGTGTGTGATATCTCCATGGTTGTTTAATTTGTTTATGGATGGGGTTGTTAGGGAGGTGAATGCAAGAGTTTTGGAAAGAGGGGCAAGTATGAAGTCTGTTGGGGATGAGAGAGCTTGGGAAGTGAGTCAGTTGTTGTTCGCTGATGATACAGCGCTGGTGGCTGATTCATGTGAGAAACTGCAGAAGCTGGTGACTGAGTTTGGTAAAGTGGGTGAAAGAAGAAAGTTAAGAGTAAATGTGAATAAGAGCAAGGTTATTAGGTACAGTAGGGTTGAGGGTCATTTCAATTGGGAAGTGAGTTTGAATGGAGAAAAACTGGAGGAAGTGAAGTGTTTTAGATATCTGGGAGTGGATCTGGCAGCGGATGGAACCATGGAAGCGGAAGTGGATCATAGGGTGGGGGAGGGGGCGAAAATTCTGGGAGCCTTGAAGAATGTGTGGAAGTCGAGAACATTATCTCGGAAAGCAAAAATGGGTATGTTTGAAGGAATAGTGGTTCCAACAATGTTGTATGGTTGCGAGGCGTGGACTATGGATAGAGTTGTGCGCAGGAGGATGGATGTGCTGGAAATGAGATGTTTGAGGACAATGTGTGGTGTGAGGTGGTTTGATCGAGTAAGTAACGTAAGGGTAAGAGAGATGTGTGGAAATAAAAAGAGCGTGGTTGAGAGAGCAGAAGAGGGTGTTTTGAAATGGTTTGGTCACATGGAGAGAATGAGTGAGGAAAGATCGACCAAGAGGATATATGTGTCGGAGGTGGAGGGAACGAGGAGAAGAGGGAGACCAAATTGGAGGTGGAAAGATGGAGTGAAAAAGATTTTGTGTGATCGGGGCCTGAACATGCAGGAGGGTGAAAGGAGGGCAAAGAATAGAGTGAATTGGAGCTATGTGGTATACCGGGGTTGACGTGCTGTCAGTGGGTTGAATCAAGGCATATGTATGGGGGTGGGTTGGGCCATTTCTTTCGTCTGTTTCCTTGCGCTACCTCGCAAACGCGGGAGACAGCGACAAAGCAAAAAAAAAAAAAAAAAAAAAATATATATATATATATATATATATATATATATATATATATATATATATATATATATATATATATAAATCCCTGGGGATAGGGGAGAAAGAATACTTCCCACGTAGTCCCTGCGTGTCGTAGAAGGCGACTAAAAGGGAAAGGAGCGGGGGGGCTGGAAAGCCTCCCCTCTCGTTTTTTTTTTTTTTTTAATTTTCCAAAAGAAGGAACAGAGAAGGGGGCCATGTGAGGATATTCCCTAAAAGGCCCAGTCCTCTGTTCTTAACGCTACCTCGCTATCGCGGGAATTGGCGAATAGTATGAAAGAAAAAAAGAATATATAAAAACTTCATCGCCGTTTCCCGCATTAATGAGCTAGCGCCAGGAAACAGACTGAGAAAAACACACCCACTCGCATACACACACACACACACACACACACACACACACACACACACACACACACAAACACAAAACTGGAGGGATGTCAGATCATTATCTTGTGGAGGCGAAGGTGAAGATTTGTAGAGGTTTTCAGAAAAGAAGAGAGAATGTTGGGGTGAAGAGAGTGGTGAGAGTAAGTGAGCTTGGGAAGAAGACTTGTGTGAGGGAGCACCAGGAGAGATTGAGTACAGAATGGAAAAAGGTGAGAGCAAATGACGTAAAGAGAGTGGGGGAGGAATGAGATACATTTAGGGAAGCAGTGGTGGCTTCGCAAAAGATGCCTGTGGCATGAGAAGCGTGGGAGGTGGGCAGATCAGAAAGGGTAGTGAGTGGTGTGATGAAGAAATAAGATTGTTAGCGAAAGCGAAGAGAGAGGCATCTGGAAGATTTTTGCAGGGAAATAGTACGAATGACTGGGAGATGCATAAAAGAAAGGGGCAGAAGGTCAAGAGAAAGCTGCAAGAGGTGAAAAAAAGGGCAAATGAGAGTTGGGGTGAGAGAGTATCGTTAAATTTTAGGGAGAATAAAAAAAATGTTTTGGAAGGAAGTAAATAAAGTGCGTAAGACAAGAGAACAAATGGGAACATCGGTGAAGGAGGCTAATGGGAAGGTAATAACAAGTAGTGGTGAAGTGAGAAGGAGATGGAATGAGTATTTTGAAGGTTTGTTGAATGTGTTTGATAATAGACTGACAGATATGGGATGTTTTGGTCGAGGTGGTGTGTGAAGTGAATGGATCAGGGAGAATGGTTTGGTAAACAGAGAGGATGTAGTAAAAGCTTTGTGGAAGATGAAAGCCGGGAAGGCGGTGGGTTTGGATGATATTGCAATGGAATTTATTAAAAATGGGGGTGACTGTGTTGTTGACTGGCACGTGAGGATATTCAATGTATGTATGGTTCATGGTAAAGTGCCTGAGGATTGGCGGAATGCATGCATTGTGCCATTGTACAAAGGCAAAGGGGATAAAGGTGAGTGTTCAAATTAAAGAGGTATAAGTTTGTTGAGTATTCCTGGGAGGGAATTGATTGAGAGGGTGAAGGCATGCACAGATCATCAGATTGGGGAAGAGCAGTGTGGTTTCAGAAGCGGTAGAGAATGTGTGGAATCAGGTGTTTGCTTTGAAAAATGTATGTGAGAAATACTTAGAAAAACAAATGGATTAGTATGTAGCATTTATGGATCAGGAGAAGGCATATGATAGAGTTGATAGAGATGCTCTGCGGAAGGTATTAAGAGTATATGGTGTGGGAGGAAAGTTGCTAGAAGCAATGAAAAGTTCTTATCGAGGATGTAAGGCATGTGTACGAGTAGGAAGAGAGGAGAGTGATTGGCTCCCAGTGAATGTCGGTTTTCGGCAAGGGTGCATGATGTCTCCATGGTTGTTTAATTTGTTTATGGATGGGGTTGTTAGAGAGGTAAATGCAAGAGTTTTGAAGAGAGGGGCAAGTATGCAGTCTGTTGTGGATGAGAGGGCTTGGGAAGCGAGTCAATTGTTGTTCGCTGATGATACAGTGATGGTGGCTAATTCGGGTGAGAAACTGCAGAAGCTGGTGACTGAGTTGGAAAAGTGTTTGATAAAACAAAGCTGAGAGTAAATCTGAATAAGAGCAAGGTTATTAGGTTAAGTAGGGTGGAGGGACGAGTCAATTGGGAGGTAAGTTTGAATGGAGAAAAATTAGAGGAAGTGAAGTGTTTTAGATATAAGGGAGTAGATTTAGCAGCGGATGGAACCATGGAAGCGGAAGTGAGTCACAGGGTGGGGGAGGGGGCGAAGGTTCTGGGAGCGTTGAAGAATGTATGGAAGGCCACAACGTTATCTCAAAAAACAAAAATGGGTATATTTGAAGGAATCAGCCACCAGTGCCGTATCATCGGCGAACAACAACTGACTCACTTCCCAGGCCCTCTCATCCACAACAGACTGCATACTCGCCCTTCTCTCCAAGACTCTTGCGTTTACCTCCCCCGCCGCCCCATCCATAAACAAATCAAACAACCATGGTGACATCACACACCCCCGCCACAGACCAACCTTCACTGAAAACCAATCACTCTCTTCTCTTCCTCCTCGTAAATATACCTTACACCCTTAATAAGAGCTTCACACTGCGAGTAACTTACCTCCCACACCATATATTCTTAAGACCTTCCACAAAGCATCTCTATCCACCCTGTCATATGTCGTCTCCAGATGCATAAATGCCACATACAAATCCACCTGTTTTTCCAAGTATTTCTCACAAATATTCTTCAAAGGAAACACCTGATACACACATCCTCTAACACTTCTGAAACCACACTGCTCTTCCCCTATCTGATGTTCTGTATATGCCTTCACCCTCTCAATCAATATCCTTCTATACAACTTACTAGGTGTACCCAACAAACTTGCACCTCTGTAGTTTGAACAATTATGTTAACAACCCTGCCTTTAAATATTGGCACTATACATGCATTCCGCCAATCCCCAGGCACTTTACCATGATCCACACATACACTGCATATCCTTACCAACCAATCAACAACAAAGTCACCACTTTTCTTAATAAATTCAACTGCAATACCATCCACTCCCACCGTCTTGCCGCATTTCATCTTGCGTAAGCCTTCCACCACCTCCTTTCTCTTCACCAAACCACTCTCCATGACCCTCTCACTCCTCATACTACCCTGAGCAAAACACCCGACATCTGCCACTCCATCACCAAACACACTTAGCATCCTTCATAATACTCACTCCATCTCCACTTCATCACTACCTTTTATCTCTTCCCCTTTTGCCCCTTCACCGATAATCCAGTTTGTTCTCTTGTCTTTCGCATATTATTTACCTCCTTCGAAATTATCTTCTAATTTTACCCAAGTTTAATATGATCAGATACTCTCCCTCCAACTCATATTTGCCCTCTTTTTCAACCCCTGCACCTTCCTCTTGACCTCCTGTCGGTTTCTCCCAGTTATTTGCACTCCTCCCCTATAAGTACCACCCAAACGCCTCTCTTTTCTCCTTCGCCAGTAACTTTACCTCTTCATCCCTCTGCTCACTACCTTTTCTAATCCACCCAGCTCCCACCTTTCGCATCTCTTGCACATACCATCACTGCTTCCCTAAATACCTTCAATTCCTGACTCACTCCCCCACTTCATTAGCTCTCACCTTTTGCCATTCTACACTCAATCTCTCCTGGTATTTCTTCACACACATCTCCTTTCCAAGCTCACCACTCTCTTCTCCCCGACAATGTTTCCTCTTTTTTGAAAATCTCTGCAAATCTTCGCCCTTACCTTTAGGTAACATGTATGTGTTTGCCCCTCTCAGCAAATCTACATCCAAAAGTCTCTCTTTTACATGTCTATCAATTAATACGTAATCTAATAATTCCCCTTAACTATCTCTCCAACTCATATTCGTATACATTTTAAACCAGATATTCCCGATCACCAGCGTTTTTTCAGCAAACAAACCCACAAACTCTTCACCATTTCCATTCATAACACTGAATACACCATGGGCACCAATTACACCCTCAATTGCCATAGTACTCACCTCATTTAAATCACCCATCACTATAACCCGGTCTCGTGCACCAAAACTGCTGGCACACTCACTCAGCTGCTCCCAAAACACTTGCCCATCACGATCTTTTTTTCATGTCCAGGTGCATAAGCACCAGTAATAATCGCCCGTCTCACGCCATCAACTTTCAGTTTTACCTACATCAATCTAGAATTTACTTTTTTTCACTCTATCACACACTCCCACAACTCCTGCTTCAGGAGTAGTGCTACTCCTTCCTAAGCTCTTATTTTCTCCTCAACCCCTGATTTTACACCTACAATATTTATAAACCACTCTTCCCCTTTACCCTTGAGCTTCGTTTCACCCACAGCCAGAACATACAGGTTTCTTTCCTCAAACATACTACCTATCTCTCCTTACTTCTCATCTTGGTTACATCCACACATATTCAGACACCCCAAACTGAGCCTTCGAGGAGGATGAGCACTCCCTGCGTGGCTCCTTCTTTTAATTCCCCTCTTAGAAATTAAAATACAAGAACAGGAGGGTTTCCAGCTTCCCGCTCCCGCTCACTTTAGTCGCCTTCTACAACACGCAGGGAATACGGAGGTAGAATTCATTCTCCCCTACCTACCATATATATATATATATATATATATATATATATATATATATATATATATATATATATATATATATATATATATATATTTTTTTTTTTTATTTTTTTTTTTTTTTGCTTTGTCGCTGTCTCCCGCGTTTGCGAGGTAGCGCAAGGAAACAGACGAAAGAAATGGCCCAACCCACCCCCATACACATGTATATACATACGTCCACACACGCAAAATATACATACCTACACAGCTTTCCATGGTTTACCCCAGGCGCTTCACATGCCCTGATTCAATCCACTGACAGCACGTCAACCCCGGTATACCACATAGCTCCAATTCACTCTATTCCTTGCCCTCCTTTCACCCTCCTGCATGTTCAGGCCCCGATCACACAAAATCTTTTTCACTCCATCTTTCCACCTCCAATTTGGTCTCCCTCTTCTCCTCGTTCCCTCCACCTCCGACACATATATCCTCTTGGTCAATCTTTCCTCACTCATTCTCTCCATGTGCCCAAACCATTTCAAAACACCCTCTTCTGCTCTCTCAACCACGCTCTTTTTATTTCCACACATCTCTCTTACTCTTACGTTACTTACTCGATCAAACCACCTCACACCACACATTGTCCTCAAACATCTCATTTCCAGCACATCCATCCTCCTGCGCACCACTCTATCCATAGCTCACGCCTCGCAACCATACAACATTGTTGGAACCACTATTCCTTAAAACATACCCATTTTTGCTTTCCGAGATAATGTTCTCGACTTCCACACATTCTTCAAGGCTCCCACAATTTTCGCCCCCTCCCCCATCCTATTATCCACTTCCGCTTCCATGGTTCCATCCGCTGCCAGATCCACTCCCAGATATCTAAAACACTTCACTTCCTCCAGTTTTTCTCCATTCAAACTCACCTCCCAATTGACTTGACCCTCAACCCTACTGTACCTAATAACCTTGCTCTTATTCACATTTACTCTTAACTTTCTTCTTTCACACACTTTACCAAACTCAGTCACCAGCTTCTGCAGTTTCTCACATGAATCAGCCACCAGCGCTGTATCATCAGCGAACAACAACTGACTCACTTCCCAAGCTCTCTCATCCCCAACAGACTTCATACTTGCCCCTCTTTCCAAAACTCTTGCATTCACCTCCCTAACAACCCCATCCATAAACAAATTAAACAACCATGGAGACATCACACACCCCTGCCGCAAACCTATATTCACTGAAAACCAATCACTTTCCTCTCTTCCTACACGTACACATGCCTTACATCCTCGATAAAAACTTTTCACTGCTTCTAACAACTTGCCTCCCACACCATATATTCTTAATATATATATATATATATATATATATATATATATATATATATATATATATATATATATATATATATATATATATATATATATATATCAGCCATACACCAGAAGCCCTTGGTGGATCTCCATAACCTGGTCGTCTGTCCTCCAATATAGTGCATTCCGGGACAACGTCATCCCTGGTAGGGCGAGTTAATCGATCACCTCCGATCCACGAGCCAGCGATCCAGTCAAACTCAATCCCGTCAATTTCCAGTCATGAGTAATCAAGCTGTTGGCATAACTTGCCTGTGGTCGTCTTGATGTGTTAAGCTGGTCATGGGCGTCGTCCATTTTCTTCTTCCTGTAGGTCATCGACCTCGTCCATTTTCTTTGAGAAGGTCATCGACGTCGTCCATTTTCTTTGAATAGGTCATTGGCGTCGTCCATTTTCTTTGTCATCGGCTACGTCTTATTCATCTTTTCAGTTGGTCATCGACGTCGTTCATTTTCTCTCAGCAAGTCATCGGCCTCGTCCATTTTCTTGAAGATGGTCATCGGCCTCGTCCATTTTCTTTAAATCGGTCATCGGCATCGTCCATTTTCTTTAAGTAGAACATCGACTTCGTCCATTTTCTTTCAGTAAGACCATCGGGCGACGTCCATTCTCAAGTCATTACGTCTACAAAGTCTCTCAAGAGCCCAGCCTTGCAGAAGGAACTTACCCCAACAACCGCTCGAATTGCATGAGGTGAACTCACAATACTCATAACCATGAGTTTCCTCTGGACCCCGAGGGACTCATAAGAGTGCAAATGCGAGTACAAACTCTTGTAATACGAACATTTACTTAAAGTGAAGGTAAACAATTCTGCCGGTGTGTCGGGAATATTATTTTTGGGCGGGAAGTTGTGAGTATGTATGAGCATCGTCTCTAGACCAGTAGTGAGAGGATGGACGCTCTCGACCAGACTTGGGTGGATGGAAGGAGGAGAGATGGAGCACCGAAGGCTTCGTGACGCCCTCCATCACGGGGAATACTATAGGGAGGGAATGGGAAGTCAAATGAGTAGAGAAAGATGGAAGAGAAAATAGAAATTGTAGTGATGGATGGAGTTGAGGAATATGTGAGACAGAGGATACACACGCTGGGAGTGGGGCAATCGCCTGGACTCCAGAGTCCAGTTGGGTCAATATGGTGAGCCTGGAAGCTCCAGAACTTCTCGATTTACGTAACAGTTTGACCGAAAGATTAAACTGCATCTGGACTTAGCGTGTGTTGAGAAGAGGAAATATTATAAGAAGGAGAAAGAGAACACACTGGAGTGAATCTTCATGACAGCAAGGACAGCCATGGAAGCAAAGAAAACGTAAGAAAATAAGATAATGAAGAACAAAACTCGATAAAGACCTAGTGACGAGACAGTGAGAGACAGAGTATGGCAAATGTGAGGAAACAGAGGGAGAACATCTATATATAGTAGAGGTGAAGAGATGTATAAATGAGAGATCTGTTATCAAATCCTTTATCCTCCAGGAGGTATATATATATTTTCCTCATCATTATGTGTTTAATGATGTTCCCATTATGAACAAGTCCAGCATCTACAATGTGACCATCGGGTTCAGGACGTAAACATTCCAGCAGCAGATACAGCACATCAAGGTCCAGAGACACATGAACGAATCGAACATACCATTACACAAATACGGGACTTCATCCATGTTTTTTCGACTGTGCGGAATTACGTAAAAGAAAATGGGAATAAACAAAACTTTCATAAATTATTCAACTTGGAAAAAAAACACAATTGTGGTGGAAAATAAACATACATATATATTGTAGTCATGTTTGGCATTCAGGTTATTTGCATCTTACGGCGTGACTGGAAAAGTGTATTCCCAGACGTAGCTGTTAACAATCAAACCCGAAATATATTCGGAAAAGACAAAAAATAAATATATTCATTTGTTTGTGGCTCTCCATATATGGTTCGTTTCGACGTCATGAGTTCGTATATACGACTATGTGGTGATGAGAGAGACGATACCCACATCAGCTTCAGTCTACGGTAAAGACGTTCATACGAGATTGGGACTCAAGTCATTGCTGAAGGTTCGGCTGATGGTGAGGCACGAGGCTGGGATACGATAATTCACTCACTCAGCAACACCAGTTCCCCGCATCTGAAGATAACTGACAATATGATAAGGACAAGTGATGCTTATGGGTGATCATACACACTTCTTTAGGTGGCCATGGGTCGTGAGTTCTCTAATTAGGGTTTCGTTGTCATACAGAAGCGTCTGGCTGCAAGACGTTCTCATGTAGGCGCTACATCCACGATAGCGATGCTGCGGGAAAGAAATACAGAGACGCGGTGTATGCCGTCATCACTGGACGATCATACAACTAGTGTCTGAAAAGACACAGCAGCCACGACCCTGGCTGGCAATTGTTTACCTCTGGTGTCGGACAAGCAAGAGCTGAAGTGTCCTTCCAGGGAGCACAAAGAGGTGAACGACTGGCTAAACCCCACCAAGAGCTCGATCTGGGAGCCGGCTTCCAAGGCGGCAAAGTCTTTCACTCACCCGGAAGAACTGGGCAAGTTAGCAACTGCAACACTTCTGGAGGCTCATTCCCCAGAACTATAATGAAGCAAACTTTTCTGCACGTTATAACCCTCAAGTGGCTAGCCATTTCTAACTGGTCACGAGCAGGGAGCGCACGATGTTCCGAAGGAGGAGGAGGACGAGGGGGACGCGAAATCACTTTAGAAAATCTAAACAACGACGAATTGGTCAAGAGAACGATTCAGTTAGGATCCACAGACCAACCCACATCTGTACAGATCATCCCTCTAGTGCTGTGGCCACAGAAGGAAGGCTGTGTAGAGAGGAGGAAACATGCGCAGCAACGAGGTAATTCTCCACTGGATAGGAAAGATAGAGAGCGAAGGAAGGCAAAATATTGAGGATATCTGAGACACCGAGTGTATGCTCCACAGCTCAGTAAGGTGCTACGTGTGTCACGAGATCTAAGCAGGCGAGACCCAGGTGCACAGAAAGGGTGAAGTGCGGGGTTTGCTCTGAAACATGAGGCAAAGGGACACTGAATGGGATAGGTAGCCACTGGAGAAGACAATGCAGGCTGTATATACCCACCTATGTGGGGAACATGTCCATCCCACAACCCGATATTCTAACTTATCTCGACTCCTTGAGGAAATGGTGTCTGAAGTTATTGAGTGAAGCGTATGAACGAAACAGTTTCGTATGAGAGAGCTCCAACACTCACCTCTCGACAGTGAGTCTGGCAGACAGTATTAGATATGCAACAGATCAGAATTCTAAAAACACAGAGAAAATGTTCTCCTCCAGACACAGAATCAGGAAATGAAGAGAGTCAGGATCCCATGTGGTTACCCAAGGTCGACTTAATGACGTTGCCAGTAGCAGAGGACAGCCCGTGACCCACCTGACGTAACAATCCTCGAAGAATGTGCTTAGTGGCGCCTCCTACACATCTGCACCTGCAGTAGTAATCCCTCACACCCACACTCGCTGTCGGCGGTAGCAGATCGAAAGCAGCCACTGGAAGTATAGATGACCTGACGCTCTCCATAAGAAGCGCCGCTCTTACTGACGTCACCTCAAGTCCACCAGCTTGGAGAAGGTCAGAAGCTTGCGACATTCGGCTTTGACGTCTCTGATTCCCTCTGGGAATAGCTACCCCTCACAGACCTGACAACACCGCCTCTCAAATACCCGAGTATCACTGCAGCAAGGCACTTAGAACGGGCAGCCAACAGGCAAGGGCCCGTGTCGGACCAAGCGGAGGTCCGACGATCTGAGAAGAAAAACAAAATGCAACAAACAAGTCAGTCACTTGACTCACCACTAGACAACAAGTGTGCCACTCCGGTACCTGAAATCCTGGCGACCTTGGGGCGTCTCCGTCAGCAGATGTCCCAACGTTACTCCTGACGCTTCATCTATCCAGCAAGTTTTACTGTGGTGCCTCATCTCCGACGTCTATCTTCGGCAGGAGTCTCATGGGACATCACCTCCGCCCGTCAGAAGCAGCAGTTATAACAACAAGGGACCTACGGCCACGCCCTCGGCACTCCTGCATCCCTCCGCCTCCTTGGGAGTCTCCTGCAACCTACGCAGTTATCGGCAGTCGCGGCACACTCCAGGAGCCTCCTGCTTCCTTATCTTAATTCAGTAATCGCCGCGATACGGGCCACACCCACCTCCTCCTCCTACAGGAGCTCCACGTTGACTGGGGAGCCAGGCACTTCTCCCAGCCGCTCCTGCTTCATCTGACGCCTCCTACCATCACTAGCATCACAGGGTCACCCTGGCCAAACCTGACTCGTATTTCTCAACCTGCCACAACTGACCTCTTAAATCCTGTACCTCCAGTAGCTTACTGCCCTCTATCACCTCACCTTGTATAGTCTATCCAATCAAATACTGTTGTAGTTATTCAACATGTTTCTGTGCCCCTCTCTCAGATATAACACCCCAATACATCCAGCTTGAACACTCGCTAAACGCTGAGGGAACACATAACGTGCGTCCAGACACCATCCCAGAAGATACTGACAGCAGAAGAAGGCAGCAAGAGAGAGTGTGAAGACCCCACTGAACTACATGTATCCCGACGTGGCAGCCTGCGCACGTACTATCCCCATCCAGCGACCAGGCCGTCGGCTCGAGATCAAACAATACCGTTGATATCAACACACGTTTCTCATCAACATGGCTGACCCGCCTGGGTTTAAACCCTGGAAAAGGCAGCCAACCCAGCTGTTCACCCTCGTCTTGAGGCTGGTCGGTAAATGGGTACCTGGCGAAGGCCCTGTGCGTCTGTCGTGAGTGTGAACGACAGACAAGAGGTAAATGATTCAACAAGTTTGGTTGGGATGGTGTGTCGCGAGCAAGACTTCGCGGCTACTGACAGTGACGGACGACGATGATGGCAGGAGTCGTACGACCTGACACCCAGCCTGGGGGGCGGCCACTCCGCCACATCGCACAGTGTGAGGGAGGGAGGGACGATGTCAACATGTCCGACCCAACAAATGAAGAAAATGTTTGTTTGCCAAAATTGACAACCAAGATTTTCACAATTTTCTCGTTTTCTTTCCGCCAAACGACTTGTAATTGTTGTTGTTGTTTGATCAGCGATTATCAATTACCTGCCGCGCTGTTTACAGAGGTAATTCCCCGTTATGCGTTTGTGGACGGAGGTATTATGGTAAATTCTGAGGCGCTGGAGTTCGAAGAAAACGTGTCGACCATATTTCTAAATCTACGACACCGATCTCCTATTTACCACTCGAATCCTCCATTACGAAATGGTCAGTGAAATCTGTACATCTTACCGTCGTAACCAATCATCACCGATCAGTCTTTAACTGAATAAATAACCATTGCTCTCAGCAAGAAAAAAAATAATAATTTTCTCCTTTTTAAGGGAAAAAATATTACAAAATCGATGGACATTTCAAGCTTTGATGTGATGTAAATCATCGGTACTTCGCATGAGAGGGATGGATATATATGGTTGCCGACTCACTCGTAAGCTTACAGACGCTACACAAAGCTCAGGGGAAAGTCTGTTTCCAAATGTTGATGAAATGAACAACATCGCCATATTGGTTACTTGACAGAGTTGAGTCGAAAGTGGTCGACCTTATAAACTCTCCCAGGTTAACTTCCAAACTTGACCCCCTTGCCCTACACCGCAGTGTTGGTTCACTTTCCCTCTTCCATAGGTATTACTTTGGTTTTTGCTCCGAGACAAACATGATGCCAGACCCGAACACCACCATTCGGTAACGCTGGTTTACCAGTGGCGTCTTAGCTACGTCTCTTCGTTGTCTATCAACTGACTTTTATTTCTTTCTTGTGTCTCCCCTGATGATGTGATTATTACACGAAGGTGCACTTGGGAACTTATCGTGTTTCATTTACCTGTGGCTTTATGCATATACTAGATCATGCGCACCATTGTAACCTCTTGCTATATATATATATATATATATATATATATATATATATATATATATATATATATATATATATATATATATATATATTGGAATGGATCACAATTTAGCACGTGATCAAGTATATTCCTATGAGTCCACGGGGAGATGAAACACGATGAGTTCCCAAGTGCACCTTCGTGTAATAATCACATCATCAGGGGAGACACAAGAAAGAAATAAAAGTCAGTTGATAGACAACGAAGAGACGTAGCTAAGACGCCATTTGGTAAATATATATATATATATATATATATATATATATATATATATATATATATATATATATATATATATATATATATATATATTGGCAACTTTCTTTTTGTCAGATTGTGACAGAATCAGTGTCACGCACAGAACAGCAGTATATCAGAAGCCATACAGAAGTTCGATGTAAAACTTTGACAAACATGATGATGATGAACACGAATATCAACCTTTCATTTTGACTCTTATTCTCTACAGTATTACACATATAAGCAGCACTACAACGATGGTTTTGACGATCAATATTACGTAACACGAAAAGAAAAAGAAAAAGAACCTACTGAAAACGGAAATTGAAGGGTGACCGAAATATAGTAAGAACGAACACACACACACACACACACACACACACACACACACACACACACACACACAACCCTCATCATTTTAATGAGACTTGCCTGGGGGAAGTTTCTCTAGTGAGCGCACACGGCGGTCCTCAGGCTGGGGCCTGGCGACGTTACAGACCCACGGCTGAATAAAATCACATTAGCAAGAGTTTTTTTTTCCTCCACTGAGGTTCTCCATCATCTCGCTAGCTTGTATTTGCTCAATAAATCATTTTAATTAGCTCTGGCTCTTGACATAATATTTTCCACGTCTTTTTTTGTATTACAATTTAGCCGTGTTACACCTTCTTGATGGTAGTGCTTTCTGTAGTCCTTTCTCTAGGTTTGACTCGTTCTATATTTTTCATTTGTATAACCTCTCCTCTCAGGCCCCGGGTCACTTAAATTGTGATACACCTGCAATCTTTTCTGTACCATATTTCTCAACTGTACTCTTCCGCTGCTTTCTGGGTCAGTCTTCTCCTCCTCCCCACCAGCGTTCCCAGCAACACATTCTCAGGAACTTCGTAAACCCGGCACAACTCTTGTCCGTCTCCGGCCCCCCTGCATTATTCATCATCGTGTCAGCCTGAATCATACGTGCTGGACTGACTCTACCTCCGCTGGCACACGGGTCCTCCCTCGCTGGACCAGCCTGGGCGACGGTGGTGTGGGTCTGCATGCGTCCCGACCCACACACACACACCCTCCCTCCTGCGCCAGCAGTCACATGGGCTGACAACCCAATCTTTCGTCCTCCAGATAGACGAAGGATAATAAACTTGCGTTACATAGTGATAAATGAATCCTTATATAAAAATCTATTACCGCACCGCTCAGGGAGCCGACCGCGTCCACCAGGTGGGACTACATGCCAATAAAGGAGATGACGTGTGTGTGTGTGTGTGTGGCTCCTGCATTGGGTGAGTGCAGGACAACTGAAGAGTAAGAGTTCAGTGTCTTCAAGGTGTTTGTACCGCAGGAGTGACTGGTGGCGTCCAGAACGCCAGACGCGGAAAAAGCATAACACGTACATGCCTCGGGGGAAGGGTCGTAGTTTCCCGTGGATGGAAGTCTGGAGGAGAGGTAACCAAGACTGGGTGAGGAGGGTGGTTGCTCAGTGCCTGATGGGTCACGAAGATGGAAATTATTATTTGTCACCCACACCGTTACTGGGGGAAGGGATGTCGGGGGGAGATTATCAAGTACAGGGTGTTGACACAAAGCTTAAGTAAGCTTCTCACTTTTACTTAAGGCTTGGTTAGGGCTTGGATGGGAAGAGTCTCGAGCTGGTACGAAGTATATTTGCTTCATTGTGCTGATGTTAATCGTGTGTGGTTCCTTGGAACTTAAGTCATCATCCTATCATACCTCTACAAGTCATCATCCTGCCATACCTCTACAAGTCATCATCCTGCCATACCTAGACAAGTCATCATCCTGCCATACCTAGACAAGTCATCATCCTGCCATACCTCTACAAGTCATCATCCTGCCATACCTAGACAAGTCATCATCCTGCCATACCTCTACAAGTCATCATCCTGCCATACCTCTACAAGTCATCACCCTGCCATACCTCTACAAGTCATCACCGTGCCATACCTCTACAAGTCATCACCCTGACATACCTCTACAAGTCATCACCGTGCCATACCTCTACAAGTCATCATCCTGCCATACCTTTACAAGTCATCATCCTGCCATACCTCTACAAGTCATCATCCTGCCATATCTCTACAAGTCATCATCCTGCCATACCTCTACAAGTCATCATCCTGCTATACCTCTACAAGTCATCATCCTGACATACCTCTACAAGTCATCACCCTGCCATACCTCTACAAGTCATCATCCTGCCATACCTTTACAAGTCATCATCCTGCCATACCTCTACAAGTCATCATCCTGCCATACCTCTACAAGTCATCATCCTGCCATACCTCTACAAGTCATCCTTCTGTCCAAACTCTCCAACCATCGTTTCATCCGACCACAACAAGCCATCGTTCCGTCCGACCCGTACAAATCATCATCCTGCTCGACCCCTTCAAGTCATCATTTTGTCCTACCACTACAAGTCATCATTCTCCCCGACCCCTACAACTCATCATTCTCCCTGACCTCTACAAGACACCATTCTCCCTAACCCCTACAAGTCATCATTCTCCCGGACCCCTACAAGTCATCATTCTCCCCGACCCCTACAAGTCAGCAATCTCCCCGACCCCTACAAGTCATCATTCTCCCCGACCCCTACAAGTCATCATTCTCCCTGACCTCTACAAGACACCATTCTCCCTAACCCCTACAAGTCATCATTCTCCCCGACCCCTACAAGTCAGCAATCTCCCCGACCCCTACAAGTCATCATTCTCCCCGACCTCTACAAGTCATCATTCTCCCCAACCCCTACAAGTCATCATTCATCCCGACACCTCACATCATCATTCTCCCCGACCCCTACAAGTCATCATTCTCCCCGACCTCTACAAGTCATCATTCTCCCCGACTACTACAAGTCATCATTCTCCCCGACCCCTACAAGTCATCATTCTCCCCGACTACTACAAGTCATCATTCTCCCCGACCCCTACAAGACACCATTCTCCCCGACTACTACAAGTCATCATTCTCCCCGACCTCTACAAGTCATCATTCTCCCCGACTACTACAAGTCATCATTCTCCCCGACCTCTACAAGTCATCATTCTCCCCGACTACTACAAGTCATCATTCTCCCCGACCCCTACAAGACACCATTCTCCCTAACCCCTACAAGTCATCATTCTCCCCGACCCCTACAAGTCATCATTCATCCCGACACCGTCAAGTCATCATTCTCCCCGACCCCAACATTCCGTCCGACCCCTACAAGTCATCATTCTCCCCGACCCCGACAAGTCATCATTCTCCCCGGCCCCGACAAGTCATCATTCACCCCGACACCTATGTCATCATTCTCCCCGACTACTACAAGTCATCATTCTCCCCGACCCCTACAAGTCATCATTCTCCCCGACCTCTACAAGTCATCATTCTCCCCGACCTCTAAAAGCCATCATTCTCCCCGACCCCTACAAGTCATCATTCTCCCCGACTCCTACAAGTCATCATTCTTCCTGACCCCCACAAGTCATCATTCTCCCCGACCTCTACAAGTCATCATTCTCCCCAACCCCTACAAGTCATCATTCTCCCCGCCCTCTACAAGTCATCATTCTCCCCGACCTCTACAAGTCATCATTCTCCCCACACCATTCTCCCTAACCCCTACAAGTCATCATCCTGCCATACCTCTACAAGTCATCATTCTCCCCGACCTCTACAAGTCATCATTCTCCCCGACCTCTACAAGTCATCATTCTCCCCAACCCCTACAAGCCAACATTCTCCCTCGACCCCTACAAGTCATCATTCTTCCCGACCCCTACAAGTCATCATTCTTCCTGACCCCCACAAGTCATCATTCTCCCCGACTACTACAAGTCATCATTCTCCCCGACCCCTACAAGTCAGCAATCTCCCCGACCCCTACAAGTCAGCAATCTCCCCGACCCCTACAAGTCATCATTCTCCCCGACCCCTACAAGTCAGCAATCTCCCCGACCCCTACAAGTCAGCAATCTCCCCGACCCCTACAAGTCAGCAATCTCCCCGACCCCTACAAGTCAGCAATCTCCCCGACCCCTACAAGTCAGCAATCTCCCCGACCCCTACAAGTCATCATTCTCCCCGACCCCTACAAGTCAGCAATCTCCCCGACCCCTACAAGACACCATTCTCCCCGACTACTACAAGTCATCATCCTGACATACCTCTACAAGTCATCATTCTCCCTGACCTCTACAAGACACCATTCTCCCTAACCCCTACAAGTCATCATTCTCCCCGACCCCTACAAGTCATCATTCTCCCCAACCCCTACAAGTCATCATTCTCCCCGACTACTACAAGTCATCATTCTCCCCGACCCCTACAAGTCTTCATTCTCCCCGACCTCTACAAGTCATCATTCTCCCCGACCTCTACAAGTTCATCATTCTCCCCGACCTCTACAAGTCATCATTCTCCCCGACCTCTACAAGTTCATCATTCTCCCCGACCTCTACAAGTCATCATTCTTCCTGACCCCCACAAGTCATCATTCTCCCCGACCTCTACAAGTCATCATTCTCCCCGACTACTACAAGTCATCATTCTCCCCGACTACTACAAGTCATCATTCTCCCCGACCTCTACAAGTTCATCATTCTCCCCGACCTCTACAAGTTCATCATTCTCCCCGACTACTACAAGTCATCATTCTCCCCGACCTCTACAAGTCATCATTCTCCCCGACCTCTACAAGTCATCATCCTGCCATACCTCTACAAGTCATCATTCTCCCCGACTACTACAAGTCCATCATTCTCCCCGACCTCTACAAGTTCATCATTCTCCCCGACTACTACAAGTCCATCATTCTCCCCGACCTCTACAAGTCATCATTCTCCCCGACCCCTACAAGTCATCATCCTGCCATACCTCTACAAGTCATCATTCTTCCTGACCCCCACAAGTCATCATTCTCCCCGACTACTACAAGTCATCATTCTCCCCGACTACTACAAGTCATCATTCTCCCCGACCTCTACAAGTCATCATCTCCCCGACCCCTACAAGTCAGCAATCTCCCCGACCCCTACAAGTCAGCAATCTCCCCGACCCCTACAAGACACCATTCTCCCTAACCCCTACAAGTCATCATCCTGCCATACCTCTACAAGTCATCACCCTGCCATACCTCTACAAGTCATCATTCTTCCTGACCCCCACAAGTCATCATTCTCCCCGACTACTACAAGTCATCATCTCCCCGACCCCTACAAGACACCATTCTCCCCGACTACTACAAGTCATCATCTCCCCGACCCCTACAAGTCATCATCCTGCCATACCTCTACAAGTCATCATCTCCCCGACCCCTACAAGACACCATTCTCCCCGACTACTACAAGTCATCATCTCCCCGACCCCTACAAGTCAGCAATCTCCCCGACCCCTACAAGACACCATTCTCCCTAACCCCTACAAGTCATCATCTCCCCGACCCCTACAAGTCAGCAATCTCCCCGACCCCTACAAGACACCATTCTCCCCGACTACTACAAGTCATCATTCTCCCCGACCCCTACAAGACACCATTCTCCCCGACTACTACAAGTCATCATCTCCCCGACCCCTACAAGACACCATTCTCCCCGACTACTACAAGTCATCATTCTCCCCGACCCCTACAAGACACCATTCTCCCCGACTACTACAAGTCATCATCTCCCCGACCCCTACAAGACACCATTCTCCCCGACTACTACAAGTCATCATTCTCCCCGACCCCTACAAGACACCATTCTCCCCGACTACTACAAGTCATCATCTCCCCGACCCCTACAAGACACCATTCTCCCCGACTACTACAAGTCATCATCTCCCCGACCCCTACAAGACACCATTCTCCCCGACTACTACAAGTCATCATCCTGCCATACCTCTACAAGTCATCATCTCCCCGACCCCTACAAGACACCATTCTCCCCGACTACTACAAGTCATCATCTCCCCGACCCCTACAAGTCAGCAATCTCCCCGACCCCTACAAGTCAGCAATCTCCCCGACCCCTACAAGACACCATTCTCCCCGACTACTACAAGTCATCATTCTTCCTGACCCCCACAAGTCATCATTCTCCCCAACCCCTACAAGTCATCATCCTGCCATACCTCTACAAGTCATCACCCTGCCATACCTCTACAAGTCATCATTCTCCCCGACTACTACAAGTCATCATCCTGACATACCTCTACAAGTCATCATCCTGACATACCTCTACAAGTCATCATTCTCCCCGACTACTACAAGTCATCATTCTCCCCGACCCCTACAAGTCATCATTCTCCCCGACCCCTACAAGTCATCATTCTCCCCGACTACTACAAGTCATCATCCTGACATACCTCTACAAGTCATCATTCTCCCCAACCCCTACAAGTCATCATCCTGCCATACCTTTACAAGTCATCATCCTGACATACCTCTACAAGTCATCACCCTGCCATACCTCTACAAGTCATCATTCTCCCCGACTACTACAAGTCATCATTCTCCCCGACCCCTACAAGTCAGCAATCTCCCCGACCCCTACAAGACACCATTCTCCCCGACTACTACAAGTCATCATTCTCCCCGACCCCTACAAGTCATCATCCTGCCATACCTCTACAAGTCATCATCTCCCCGACCCCTACAAGTCATCATCCTGCCATACCTCTACAAGTCATCATCTCCCCGACCCCTACAAGTCATCATCCTGCCATACCTCTACAAGTCATCATTCTCCCCAACCCCTACAAGTCATCATTCTTCCTGACCCCCACAAGTCATCATTCTCCCCGACCTCTACAAGTCATCATCCTGACATACCTCTACAAGTCATCATCCTGCCATACTCTACAAGTCATCATTCTCCCCGACCCCTACAAGTCATCATTCATCCCACACCTTCACAACTGGTTGGTCCCAAGACCTTCGCAACTGGTTGGTTCCCACACCTACACAGCTGGTTGGTCTCCAGACCTTCACAACTGGTTGGTTCCCACACCTTCACAACTGGTTGGTCTCCAGACCTTCACAACTGGTTAGTCTCCTGACCTTCACAACTGGTTGGTCTCCAGACCTTCACAACTGGTTGGTCTCCAGACCTTCACAACTGGTTGGTCTCCAGACCTTCACCATTGGTTCGTCTCCAGACCTTCACAACTGGTTGGTTCCCACACCTCCACAACTGGTTGGTCTCCAGACCACAAGTGGTTGGTCCCCAGAACTCCACAATTGGTTCGTCTCCAAACCTCCACAATTGGATGGTCCCCAGACTTCTTGAAATAGCTGGTCCCCAGACCTCTACAATTGGCTAGTCCAGACCATTACTAACAGCTGCCTGGAGAGAGAGAGAGAGAGAGAGAGAGAGAGAGAGAGAGAGAGAGAGAGAGAGAGAGAGAGAGAGAGAGAGAGAGAGAGTCTCCGTTGAACTGATAAAGTCTGCCCTCAAAGAAACCTCATTCTTTAATTTCAAAATTTTGTTTTCGTTGATAGAATTTTAGCAGGGACTTGTACATTTTCAGCGTAACTCTAGTGGATTTGCTGTTAACAACGGTCTCAGAAGCTATAATGAACTCTGGTCAGCAGAGAGAATTTAAATACAAATTTGTAAATGTGAAGTCCTTGTTCTATAGATAGAAAGAAAAGTTATAACAAATATACAACAAATATGTTATGGGGAAGAAATCGTTTTAAAGACATGAAGAAATGTATGTTAAAATGGTTGATCACGCAAGACGCACTGGAGATGATGGATCAGTAGTACAGTAGAAGGTATAAGAATGGGGCACAATGTAATAGAGATGGACTGATGTACTAAGTGGATTAACTGTCGAGGTTTACATGTACATAACATGAACCGACCAGACTGACTGACTGTGTACATGATGTATGAAGATGGAGGCGCGAATCGAGTCAACTCCAGACCATCACAATTAGTTGGTCCCCAGACCTCCACAACTGGTTGGTTCCCAGACCTCCACAACTGGTTGGTTCCCAGACCTCCACAACTGGTTGGTTCCCAGACCTCCACAACTGGTTGGTCCCCAGACCTCCACAACTGGTTGGTCCCCAGACCTCCACAACTGGTTGGTCCCCAGACCTCCACAACTGGTTGGTCCCCAGACCACCACAACTGGTTGGTCCCCAGACCTCCACAACTGGTTGGTCCCCAGACCTCCACAACTGGTTGGTCCCCAGACCTCCACAACTCGTTGGTCCCCAGACCTCCACAACTGGTTGGTCCCCAGACCTCCACAACTGGTTGGTCCCCAGACCTCCACAACTGGTTGGTCCCCAGACCTCCACAACTGGTTGGTCCCCAGACCTCCACAACTGGTTGGTCCCCAGACCTCCACAACTGGTTGGTCCCCAGACCTCCACAACTGGTTGGTCCCCAGACCTCCACAACTGGTTGGTCCCCAGACCTCCACAACTGGTTGGTCCCCAGACCACCACAACTGGTTGGTCCCCAGACCTCCACAACTGGTTGGTCCCCAGACCTCCACAACTGGTTGGTCCCCAGACCTCCACAACTCGTTGGTCCCCAGACCTCCACAACTGGTTGGTCCCCAGACCTCCACAACTGGTTGGTCCCCAGACCTCCACAACTGGTTGGTCCCCGGACCTCCAGAACTCGTTGGTTCCCAAACTTCCACAACTGGTTGGTCCCCAGACCTCCACAACTGGTTGGTCCCCAGACATCCACAATTGGTTTGTCCCCAGACCTCCACAACTGGTTGGTCCCAAGACCTCCACAAGTGGTTGGTCCCCAGACCTCCACAACTGGTTGGTCCCCAGACCTCTACAACTGGTTGGTCCTCAGACCTCCACAACTGGTTGGTCCTCAGACCTCCACAACTAGCTGGTCTCAAGACCTCCACAACTGGTTAGTCCCAAGACCTCCACAACCGGTTGTTCACCAGACTAACACAACTGGTTGGTCCTCAGACCTCTACAACTGGTTGGTCCCAAGACCTCCACAACCGGTTGTTCACCAGACTAACACAATTGGTTGGTCCTCAGACCTCCACAACTGGTCGGTCCTCAGACCTCCACAACTGGTTGATCCTCAGACCACAACTGGTTGGTCCCCAGACCTCCACAACTGGTTGGTCCCAGACCTCCACAACTGGTTGGTCCCCAGACCTCCACAACTCGTTAATCCTCAGACCACAACTGGTTGGTACCCAGACCTCCACCACTGGTTGGTCCCCAGACCTCCACAACTCGTTGGTCCTCAGACCTCCACAACTGGTTGGTCCCCAGACCTCCACAACTGTTCGGTCCTCGGACCTCCACAACTGGTTGTTCCCCAGACCTCCACAACTGGTTGGTCTCCAGACCTCCACAACTGGTTGGTCTCCAGACCTCCACAACTGTTTGGTCCCAAGACCTCCACAACTGGTTGGTCTCCAGACCTCCACAACTGGTTGGTCCTCAGACCTTCACAACTGGTTGGTCTCCAGACCTCCACAACTGGTTGATCCTCAGACCTCCACAACTGGTTGGTCTCCAGACCTCCACAACTGGTTGGTCTCCAGACCTCCACAACTGTTTGGTCCCCAGACCTCCACAACTGGTTGGTCTCCAGACCTCCACAACTGGTTGGTCTCCAGACCTCCACAACTGGTTGGTCTCCAGACCTCCACAACTGGTTGGTCCTCAGACCTTCACAACTGGTTGGTCTCCAGACCTCCACAACTGGTTGGTCCTCAGACCTTCACAACTGGTTGGTCTCCAGACCTCCACAACTGGTTGGTCTCCAGACCTCCACAACTGTTTGGTCCCCAGACCTCCACAACTGGTTGGTCTCCAGACCTTCACAACTGGTTGATCCTCAGACCTCCACAACTGGTTGGTCTCCAGACCTCCACAACTGGTTGGTCCTCAGACCTTCACAACTGGTTGGTCTCCAGACCTCCACAACTGGTTGGTCTCCAGACCTCCACAACTGGTTGGTCCTCAGACCTCCACAACTGGTTCAACCTCAGATCCCCATAAGTGGTTGGTCCCCAGACCTCCACCACTGGTTGATCCTCAGACCTCCACAACTGGTTGGTCTCCAGACCTCCACAACTGGTTGGTCTCCAGACCTCCACAACTGGTTGTTCCCCAGACCCCCACAACTGGTTGGTCTCCAGACCTCCACAACTGGTTGGTCTCCAGACCTCCACAACTGTTTGGTCCCCAGACCTCCACAACTGGTTGGTCTCCAGACCTCCACAACTGGTTGGTCCTCAGACCTTCACAACTGGTTGGTCTCCAGACCTCCACAACTGGTTGATCCTCAGACCTCCACAACTGGTTGGTCTCCAGACCTCCACAACTGGTTGGTCCTCAGACCTTCACAACTGGTTCAACCTCAGATCCCCATAAGTGGTTGGTCCCCAGACCTCCACCACTGGTTGATCCTCAGACCTCCACAACTGGTTGGTCTCCAGACCTCCACAACTGGTTGGTCTCCAGACCTCCACAACTGGTTGGTCTCCAGACCTCCACAACTGGTTGGTCCTCAGACCTTCACAACTGGTTCAACCTCAGATCCCCATAAGTGGTTGGTCCCTAGACCTCAACCACTGGTTGATCCTCAGACCTCCACAACTGGTTGGTCTCCAGACCTCCACAACTGGTTGGTCTCCAGACCTCCACAACTGGTTGGTTAAGTTGATTCGAGAGCATCGTTCCTATCAATATCATTTTCCATTCACATCATTACTATATACAAAACACTTCCACTGCTTCTGATCCCCAATCATTCGCCTATCCTTTTCGTTTAAACATACTCCTGGCTCTATCCACTTCTCACTGCATCTATCTATCCCTTGAGCTCTCAGCCCTTCCTCCCTATACCTTCCTGTGTTCAATCATATCCATCTTCTAGACTCCACAGTCAGTCTACATGGCCATACTCCATTCTGAACCTCTTTCATCCACGACTCTTGTCATTTCTGCACGACACACTGGCTTTTCACACCTGGATTTGATGATCAGTTTCAAGCTCTTATTATCAAAGATCTTATGATCAGTTAGCGGGAATCTATAATGAATAAAATTCTATCATAGTGGGAGATTTTAACATATCGAAAACTAAATGGGGAGAATCCTTTTCCAATAGCTCTGGGCCTGGGCTCTACCTAAAGGTGTTAAATTGTGCCCTAATCCAATTAGTGAGATACCTATTCGTGACGCGAATACATCAGACTTGGTTCCTACAACAAGTGAGGATCGCCTTCATAATGCTAAAGTGGGAGAAAAGTTTGATACAACACTGCATGTTGGTCAACACAACAGTATGGAAAAAATAGATAATAAACGTGCAAATTTGGATGACCTTCGCATTGCTCCTCACATGCAAACTTGGGATGATACAGTCAATGAAAAGGATAAGAACGTAGACTGAGAAAGCTTCAGTAAGACTTTCAAAGCCTTAGTAGGTGGTCTATTTCTAAAAAGAAGCCAAGGTGGTGGAACGGGGAAAAAAAATTTTTGTTGCTTAAGAAAGTGGCTCATAAGAAACCCAGCGGGGTAAGATAGAGTTATACGACAAAGTAAACGTCAATATAGAGTGTATATTGCTGAAAATAGAAAAAGAAACCTTATGGAGATTTACAAGTATGTTAAAAGCATGAAGGTCATGACCACGTCAATAGGTCTGTTCATTACGGAGAACGGTGACGTAGTTCGAGAGAACGAATCCATGTCAGGAATATCAAATGACATTTTCGCATCTGTATTTACCAACGAAGACATGACCCAGGTCCTCGAATCCAGTTTCACTGTTAAGTGATGGGAACGTTCGACAACAATTTGATATAAAAGACGAAGACATACGTTCAACAATGAAATAATAAAAACGGCAGATTTTCATACGTTTTATCCGAGTACAATGAAAAAGGCGACACATGGGGTAGTTTAGCCTTTAACTGCCCTTTCAATGTTACTTCCTGCGGGAAATATTCTAGCATGGTTATCCACGATACAGCTCATGTCTGACAAATTTGCTTGATTTCTTTTACGATAAAACCAACATATATGACGAAAGTAAAGCAGTTGCTGTTATCTATCTAGATTTCCAAAAGGCTTTCGATAAGGTCCCACATCAAGTGTGACCGGCCAAAATTAAATCACATGACAGTGATAGAGTTGTACTTCCGTGGATTGGAAATCGGTTGACTGGCCGTAAACACAGTTGTGTAAGAAGTGGAGTGCCACAAGGATCAGTCTTGAGACTGGTTCTCTTTCTCATATATATATATATATATATATATATATATATATATATATATATATATATATATATATATATATATATATATATATATATGAATGATAAAAGATAATAGGCTGCACAGCAAGATATTGAAATTCGCTGATAATACAAAGCCGGAAAATAATTCTAAAAATGAACCTTAAACTGACCTAGACAACGTGGCGGACTGGTGTCGTGGGTGGCAAATGAGTTTTAATAAGTGGAAGGTTTTATATATTGGTATTAAAAATGAAATGGCAAGCTACAGTATGAATTATATTGAACTGCTAAAGATAAAGGAGGAAAAAGACGAGGATTCATACGTAGAGCCTTCGAATCCAAGTCCAGACAGAAGGGACAGAGCACAGCGTCCAGCTACAGAGATAATTCCCGGACGGAGAAACAAATACTACGAAATCAGGTTAAACGATTTTAATCTACTTAGCTTAAGAAATATAAGGTTAAGAAGTGATACGATACAAGTATTCAAAATGATCAAAGGTTTCAAAAATCGTGGGCAAATGTTTTACCTCGAATGAGGCAAACTACTTTTTCTTCATCAGGGTTGTTGATATACAAAACGAACTACCAGTCAGAGTGGTTGAAATCAGTGACACAGATACGTTCAAGAATAGATGTGATGAACACTTCAAGTGCACGACTTAACATTGTCTGCGTCTCCTAGTAAGCATGACAATCTCCAGGTTATTCTCATGGCATTATCTGCATGCCTTCTAACTTTTACAACACTTATCTTTAAGTTGATGATATATTCAACTACTACAAATAGCCTCGAATGGTCTCTTACAGTCTGAATTCTTATGTATTACTTTGTTCTTAAGCCTATACACACCAAGTCGACCCATACGCATGTTGGTGGAGCCTGTATGATACGTCATTGGCCCTAAACAAAGAAAATAGTGGTGGTAAAGGGTTAACGAAAACGTAGAGTCATCTACATTTTGCTCACACTTTCTATATCTTCCCTCACAGTATCCATACCTTCCCTTACAGTATCCATACCTTCCCTCACAGTATCCATACCTTCCCTCACAGTATCCATACCTTCCCTCACAGTATCCATACCTTCCCTCACAGTATCCATACCTTCCCTCACAGTATCCATGAATGTACACTTTCCTCGTAGGCTTTCACTATCCTAAGCTTTCACTATTCTACCTAACTTCACCCTGGTATGGTGCTATGTTCATCTTCGCCGCCATCATCTTTTACCACATCTAAACCTCGTCTACAGCTTCCAGTCTTTTACAATTCAGGTCGATTGTACACTCTGATCTCCCTATCTTGTTTCTGTGTATACTTGGACCACTTAAAGACGCCCGATATGGACCACCTTCAACATGTGTCAAGTCTGACACTCAAGAGCCTTACTTGTAGTCGGGTTCTTCCTCAGCAATATCGTCCTCGTGTATACATACATGATCGTGGAAGGCCCACCATTCTCTCTCCAGCCTCATCTCTGATGACCTACATAGCAACACACAGCATCGTCTGGATACAACAAATGTCACCGTTTCTCCATGACTAAGAACACCAGAGCGTACTTACGTATTTTTGGAAAAAATATGAAAGATGAAAGTTCTGGACTGAATGATTATTACGACTATGAGATGATAAACGTTCGAGCATAAACTGCCAACGTGTAATGTATGCAGTAACGATGCACAGTTGTAAAAAGGTCATCCCGCAATTCCACTTTCTTCAATCAGTCAGCGAATTCTTCCTCTATATGTGATATTTCGAGGAGTCTTTCTTCAAAGATCAGTATTGGAACTACTTACAAGTCCTTGTTTGGGAGTGAGAGGTCCTGGGAGTTCTCTTTTGGAGTTGGTGGTTATAGGGACGTGGTTCAAGAAGCTGAAGAATTTTGGAGAGGGTTTTGGAGTGTTCCTGGGAATGTTAATATGATGGACGTGATTTTGGTAGTCGCAGAGTCTGAGAGGGTTTCTTGGAGTGTTCTTGGGAATGTTAATCTGAGGGACAGGATTTTAGGAATTGAGAGTGTGGGAGGAGTTTGTTGGAGTGTTAAACTGAGGGATGGGACTTTAAGGAGTTGCAGTGAAGGGTGGGTGTTTGCTGGCGTGTCCACACGAGAAACGGGGTTTTAGTCAAAGAGATTTGTAGTACAAAAAAATTCAAGTCTTCAAGATCTTCGAAATCATCATTGGTCACACGTTCTGTCTTACCAAGAGCATCATAACGCCTGGTTCGTCACACCATAAGACTATAGTCAACAGTTCGTTCTTATCAAGAGGAATTTATGACTTGTTCTAACGTAATGAAAGGGGATCCTTTGTGCCTCTTAATCTACGTAGACCACATCTTCATCATTTGATATCTGAACTATAAAGAAAAGCGACAACTCCAATCGACTTTTTCGTTCATGAACATCGAACAGCCTCTTATCTGGGCAATAGGTCGAGCGGGGCCTCAAGACCCCCCAACCTGGGGAGCTAGGATGACCCACGCAAAGCCTGACAGCCTTCATCAAAGTCGTCTCGTCTTAAGATCTTGAAGTATCCCGAACGTAATATCATCAATTTCTGGGCTACGACATTTACATGATTTCCATTCATGAAGCCATTCGTTCATTCAACATAATTTCTTAAGAGTTAAAAACGGCAGCGTTGGGAGGGAATTGCATGACGCTTTTGATCATCACCACACGTACACGACGTCTAAGACTGTGTGCACTGAGGAGGTCAGAATCTTGACCTACTTTCTAAACGTTAAGTTTTGGTTGGGATGATGAAAGACACTTGGACATTCGTCTCATTCCATTTAGTATTGAGTACATCATGTGATGTCTTAATGTATTATAGGGAGATAGAGACAGATCAATGGCTGCTATATTTCCCGTTATATTATCTATAGGTGTTCCCATACAATCATTTGGAGAGTAAGAGGTTAGAATCCATGATCAAATTAACCATTTGTTTCGGCTGGTTGGTTGTTTGCGCTTTCGGCCCATGACTGACAGGGTCTTTCAGGTCGTCAACGTCAAGCTATAACCACCAGTCAAATAATCATTACGATCTTGAGTGTTAAGGATCATTTTGTGCCCATAAACACACTCACTGTGTATCTATCCATAATTATACCATAAACACACTCACTGTGTATCTATCTATAATTATACCATAAACACACTCACTGTGTATCTATCTATAATTATACCATAAACACACTCACTGTGTATCTATCTATAATTATACCATAAACACACTCACTGTGTATCTATCTATAATTATACCATAAACACACTCACTGTGTATCTATCTATAATTATACCATAAACACACTCACTGTGTATCTATCTATAATTATACCATAAACACACTCACTGTGTATCTATCTATAATTATACCATAAACACACTCACTGTGTATCTATCTATAATTATACCATAAACACACTCACTGTGTATCTATCTATAATTATACCATAAACACACTCACTGTGTATCTATCTATAATTATACCATAAACACACTCACTGTGTATCTATCTATAATTATACCATAAACACACTCACTGTGTATCTATCTATAATTATACCATAAACACACTCACTGTGTATCTATCTATAATTATACCATAAACACACTCACTGTGTATCTATCTATAATTATACCATAAACACACTCACTGTGTATCTATCTATAATTATACCATAAACACACTCACTGTGTATCTATCTATAATTATACCATAAACACACTCACTGTGTATCTATCTATAATTATACCATAAACACACTCACTGTGTATCTATCTATAATTATACCATAAACACACTCACTGTGTATCTATCTATAATTATACCATAAACACACTCACTGTGTATCTATCTATAATTATACCATAAACACACTCACTGTGTATCTATCTATAATTATACCATAAACACACTCACTGTGTATCTATCTATAATTATACCATAAACACACTCACTGTGTATCTATCTATAATTATACCATAAACACACTCACTGTGTATCTATCTATAATTATACCATAAACACACTCACTGTGTATCTATCTATAATTACATCAAGACCAATTTCTATGAAAGTCTTGGTGTTACTCTAAAGTCCTTTCTAAAGGCTCCTGCAGCCCAAGGCTGCGCTACATCCAGTAGCAGGGAAATGCAAACTTCTCGAGAGTAAGAAGGTCCTTGGCTCTCAATCATACAACGTCGCCAAAGGTGGCTTTTCATCCACTATGCTCAGCGAGTCCGGCCCTTTTCATCAATGAACTTGTAACAGTTCGCGATGTTGCGGACCACCAGAGTCGGCACGAGTTCGAATTCTGGCAGCGGCAGTCCACCATAATTCATTTACCAGTCTGTGTATTCTAATATCTTCAAACAAAGGCCATTATATAAGAGAACGGGTCTCAAAACTGATCCCTGTGGCACCCCACTCGTCACGTCTAACCATTCAACAGTTTGTTCTCACCAGTTTTCTAATCATCGAAGCACAGCCCAATGTACACCGAGGGACTTCACTTTTGATGGTAATCTTTGATGCGGGACTTCATCAAACGCTTTCAGAAAATCTAAATGGACGACAACTGCTTTACTTTCATCATACAAACCCATTATATCATGGAAGAAATCGAGTATATTGATCAGACATGAACGGCCTGGTCGCAACTCATGCTGGGAATCGTTAATCAAATGTTTGATCTTGTATATCAAATTTACAATCTTGTCTCCGTTAAGTTTACCATCCATGAATAACAAGTAAATAAGGCCAGGATATCTGGGCAGAGACTTGGTTACTTTATTACACTTTTAATCATCTGGATCTTTCATTGTAGCAAGTGAATTATTGAAGAGAAAGATCGCCCATCTCTCTCTCTCTCTCTCTCTCTCTCTCTCTCTCTCTCTCTCTCTCTCTCTCTCTCTCTCTCTCTCTCTTACTTCTTTCACTACTCTTAGACAAACGTTATCTATATTCAATATCAAAATTCACAAACAACATTAACTAGGACTATTCATGACCCTATATCGATAAGAGCAAAGATTTACACACTGGGAGAAAAAAAAAGAAAACGTAAAAGGGGGAAACTAAAGTATGAATTCTCCTGAACTACAAAAAAAGGATAAAGACAAAGACGTGACAGACAGACCTAAAGAACCACCTGAGCAATGCGTGGAAGCAGTTAAAAAGGTAGACAATATCCCCGGAATCATAGGTAAGGCATTCGCATCCAAGTCTACCCACATCAACCCTGAGTGTTTACAACTCACAGGTGCTTCCTAACCTTTAATGTTGTGCTCAGTTTTGTTCATACGACAACTACTACAAAATAAAGTATATAGTGTAGAGATGTCAACATGATTCCAGGACTGAAAAACAGATTCTCAGAACCAACGAAACGACTTAAATCTTATTTATCTTAGAAAAGAGAAAGTTAAGACGCGATTCGATACATGAATACATAATCATCAAAGGTTTTTATAATCTCTTTCTAAACAGCTATTTTCGTCCGATCTGATTACTAGAGATGGACAAAAACTTGTGTGTAAACGTTTTACACCGTAACGAGACGAAGTATTTTTGCTCGTATCGTTAACATTTAGAACGAAACATTATCTAAAGGAACTAAAAAAAAAAAGCACCACAGATTAGTTTCAGAACCAACATAATTGATATTAAAAGTCTATTATTGACATCAACTATTCCTCCTTGATTACATTCAGAGTTAACCTGTACTTCTCATTAAAGCCGTCTGTTTACTTTCGAAAGGATCCAACACTCTATTTCTGTAATTCTTTTGAGCGCGAGAACACTGGGACGAGGATGAGCAGAAGGGCTTTTCATTAGGGATACCCTAAGAGCCCCTTTGAACTGAGAACGCAAGACACGCCATAAATAATTCATGGACTCATCATAATGTACATAAACATGGCGTGCGCCCTTCTGCCTCGTAAGTTGGGACCATTTGTTCAAGAGCATATTTACGTGCAAGTTTACCGAGCCCCCACACCGCCTCATTACTCTGGGTAAACTTAGTAAACGCTGGAGGCGGAGTATTACACAAGATATCAGAGATATATGTATATAACATTAAACCCAGGCTGACAAACCTCATTAGCTATATATCAGTCCATCGTACTATGAATTTATGTAGGAAATTTATATAGGAAAAATTTATATAAGAAAACTGACGCGTTACATCCATTAAAGAGACCATCCTATACACACCTGATATTCTAACCCAAATAAATTTTGATTTTAGGACAACCAGTTTGATATATGGCCATCCATGATATATGGTCATGCATGATATACGGTCATGCATGATATATGGTCATGCATGATATATGGTCATCCATGATATATGGTCATGCATGATATATGGTCATGTACGATATATGGTCATGCATGATATATGGTCATCCATGATATATGGTCATGCATGATATATGGTCATGCATGATATATGGTCATCCATGATATATGGTCATGCATGATATACGGTCATGCATGATATATGGTCACGCATATATGGTCATCCATGATATATGGTCATGCATGATATTTGGTCATGTATGATATATGGTCATGCATGATATACGGTCATGCATGATATATGGTCATGCATGATATATGGTCATGCATGATATATGGTCATGCATGATATATGGTCATGCATGATATATGGTCATCCATGATATATGGTCATGCATGATAAATGGTCATGCATGATAAATGGTATATGGTCATGCATGATAAAAGTGGTTTGGGAATGTCTTGGGAATAAAGTCAGGGGTTAGTGAGAGGACAAGAGCAAGGGAAGGAGGAGCACTACTCCTGAAACAGGAGTGGTGGGAGTATGTGATAGAGTGTAAGAAAGTAAACTCTAGATTGATATGGGTGAAACTGAAAGTGGATGGAGAGAGTTGGGTGAATATTGGTGAATATGCACCTAGGCATGAGAAGAAAGATCATGAGAGGCAAGTGTTTTGGAAGCAGCTGAATGAGTGTGTAAGAAGTTTTGATGCACGAGACCGGGTTATAGTGATGGGTGATTTGAATGCAAAGGTGAGTAATGTGGCAGTTGAGGGAATAATTGGTGTGCATGGGTTGTTCAGTGTTGTAAATGGAAATGGTGAGGAGCTTGTAGACTTATGTGCTGAAAAAGGATTGGGAACACCTGGTTCAAAAAGAGAGATACATAAGTATGCATATGTAAGCAGGGGAGATGGCCAGAGAGCCTTATTGGATTATGTGTTAATTGACAGAGGCGAGAAAGAGAGACTTTTGGATGTTAATGTGCTGAGAGGTGCAACTTGAGGGATGTCTGATCATTATCTTGTGGAGGCGAAGGTGAAGATCTGTAGAGGTTTTCAGAAAAGAAGAGAGAATGTTGGGGTGAAAAGAGTGGTGAGAGTAAGTGAGCTTGGGAAGGAGACTTGTGTAAGGAAGTACCAGGAGAGACTGAGTACAAAATGGAAAAAGGTGAGAGCAAAGGACGTAAGGGGAGTGGGGAAGGAATGGGATGTATTTGGGAAGCAGTGATGACCTGCGCAAAAGATGCTTGTGCAGCAGTGATGACTTGCGCAAAAGTTACTTGTGGCATGAAAAGTGTGGGAGGTGGGCAAATTAGAAAGGGTAGTGAGTGGTGGGATTAAGAAGTAAGATTATTAGTGAAAGGGAAGAGAGGCATTTGGACAATTTTTGCAGGGAAATAATGCAAATGACTGGGAGATATATAAAAGAAAGTGGCAGGAGGTCAAGAGAAAACTGCAAGAATTGAAAAAGAGGGCAAATGAGAGTTGGAGTGAGAGTATCATTAAATTTTAGGGAGAATAAAAAGATGTTTTGGAAGGAGGTAAAATGCGTAAGACATGGGAACAAACAGGAACATCAGTGAAGGGGGCTAATGGGGAAGTGATAACAAGTAGTGGTGATGTGAAAAGGAGATGGGGTGAGTATTTTGAAGGTTTGTTGAATGTGTTTGATGATAGAGTGGCAGATATCGGGTGTTTTGGTCGAGGTGCTGTGCAAAGAGAGAGGGTTAGGGAGAATGATTTGGTAAACAGAGAAGAGGTAGTCAAAGCTTTGCGGAAGATGAAAGCCGGCAAGGCAGCGGGTTTGGATCGTATTGCAGTGGAATTCATTAAAAAAAAGGGGGTGACTGCATTGTTGACTGGTTGGTAAGGTTATTCAATATATGTATGACCCATGATGAGGTGCCTGAGGACTAGCGGAATGCTTGCATAGTGCCAGTGTACAAAGGCAAAGGGGATAAAAGTGAGTGCTCAAATTACAGAGGCATACGTTTGCTGATTATTCCTGGGAAATTATATGGGAGGGTATTGATTGAGAGGGTGAAGGAATGTACACAGCACCAGTTTGGGCAAGAGCAGTGTGGTTTCAAAAATGGTAGAGGATGTGTGGATCAGGTGTTTGCTTTGAAGAATGTATGTGAGAAATACTTAGAAAAGCAAATGAATTTTTATGTAGCATCTATGGATCTAGAGAAGGCATATGATAGAGTTGATAGAGATGCTCTGTGGAAGGTATTAAGAACATATGGTGTGGGAGGCAAGTTCTTAGAAGCAGTGAAAAGTTTTATCGAGGATGTAAGGCATGTGTACGTGTAGGAAGAGAGGAAAGTGATTGGTTCTCAATGAATGTTGGTTTGCGGCAGGGGAGCGTAATGTCTCCATGACTGTTTAATTTCTTTATGTATGAGGTTGTTAGAGAGGTGAATGCAAGAGTTTTGGAAAGAGCGGCAAGTATGCAGTCTGTTGTGGATGAGAGCGTTTGGGAAGTGAGTCAGTTGTTGTTCGCTGATGATACAGCGCTGGTGGCTGATTCGTGTGAGAAACTGCGGAAGATGGTGACTGAGTTTGGTAAAGTGTGTGAAAGAAGAAAACTGAGAGTAAATGTGAATAAGAGCAAGGTTATTAGGAGGGACAAGTCAAATGGGAGTTAAGTTTGAATGGAGAGAAACTGGAGGAAGTGAAGTGTTTTAGATACCTGGGAGTGGATTTGGCAGCGGATGGAACCATGGAAGCGGAAGTGAATCATAGGATGGGTGAGGGGGCAAAAGTTCTGGGAGCGTTGAAAAATGTGTGGAAGTCGAGAACGTTATCTTGGAAAGCAAAAATGGGCATGTTTGAAGGAATAGTGGTTCCAACAATGTTATATGGTTGCGAGGCGTGGGCTATAGATAGAGTTGTGCGGAGGAGGGTGGATATGTTGGAAATGAGATGTTTGAGGACAATATGTGGTGTGAGGTGGTTTGATCGAGTAAGTAATGAAAGAGTAAAAGAGATGTGTGGTAATAAAAAGAGTGCGGTAGAGAGAGCAGAGGAGGGTGTTTTGAAATCGTTTGGTCACATGGAGAGAATGAGTGAGGAAAGATTGACAAAGAGGATACATGTGTCAGAGGTGGAGGAAAGGAGAAGTGGGAGACCAAATTGGAGGTGGAAAGATGGAGTGAAAAAGATTTTGAGTGATCGGGGCCTGAACATGCAGGAGGGTGAAAGGCGGGCAAGAAATAGAGTGAACTGGAACGATGTGGTATACCGGGATCGACGTGCTGTCAATGGATTGAACCAGGGCATGTGAAGCGTCTGGGGTAAACCATGGAAAGTTATGTGGGGTCTGGATGTGGAAAGGGAGCAGTGGTTTCGGTGAATTATACATGACAGCTAGACTGAGTGTGAACGAATGTGGCCTTTGTTGTCTTTTCCTAGCGCTACCTCGCGCACATGCGGGGGGAAGGAGTGCATGAAATATGGTCATTCATGATAGATGGTCATCCATGATATACGGTCATGCATGATATATGGTCATCCATGTTATATGATCATCCACGATATATGGTCATTCATGATATATGGTCATCCATGATATATTGTCATCCATGATATATGGTCATGCATGAAATATGGTCATCCATACTAGATGGTCATCCATGATATATGGTCATGCACGATATATGGTCATCCATGTTATATGGTCATCCATGATATATGGTCATGCATGATATATGGTTATTCATGATATACGGTCATCCATGATATACGGACACACATGATATATAGCCATACATGACATATGATCATCCATGATATTTGGTCATGCATGATATATGGTCATGCATGATATATGGTCATCCATGATATATGGTCATCCATGATATATGGTCAAGCATGATTTATGGTCATACATAATATATGGTCATGCATGATATATGGTCGTACAAGATATATGGTCATGCTTGATAAATGGTTATGCATGATATATGATTAAGCATAATATATGGTCATCCATGATATATGGTCATGAATGATATATGGTTATGCATAATACATGGTCATGCATCATATATGGTCATGCATGATATATGGTCATCCATGATATATGGCCATCCATGATATATGGTCATGCATGAAATATGGTCATGCGTGATATATGGTCATGCATGATATATGGTCATAAATGATATATGGTCATCCACGATATATGGTCATGCATGATATATGATCAACCATGATATATGGTCATGCATGATATATGGTCATCCATGATATATGGTCAAGCATGATATATGGTCATACATGATATATGGTCATGCATGATATATGGTCATGCATGATATATGGTCATGAATAATATATGGTCATCCATGATATATGGTCATCCATGATATATGGTCTTGCATGATATATGGTCATCCATGATATATGGTCATCCATGACATATGGTCATGCATGATATATGGTCATGCATGATACATGGTCATGAATGATATATGGTCAAGAATAATATATGGTCATCCATGATATATGGTCATCCATGATATATGGGCATACATGATATATGGTAATGCAAGATATATTTTCATCCATGATATATGGTCATGCATGATATATGGTCATGAATGACATATGGTCATGAATAATATATGGTCATCTATGATATATGGTCATGCATGATATATGTTCATCCATGATATATGGTCATGCATGATATATGGTCATGAATGACATATGGTCATGAATAATATATGGTCATCTATGATATATGGTCATCCATGATATGTGGGCATACATGATATGTGGTCATGCATGATATATGGTCATCATGATATATGGTCTTGCATGATATATGGTCTTGCATGATATATGGTCATCCATGATATATGGTCATCCATGATATATGGTCGTGCATGATATATGGTCATCCACGATAAATGGTAATGCATGATATATGATCATCCATGATATATGGTCATGCATGATATATGGTCATGCATGATATATGGTTATGCATGACTCATGCTCATCCATGATATATGGTCATCCATGATATATGGTCATCTATGATATATGTTCACGCATGATATATGGTCATGCATGATATATGGTCATCCATGATATACGGTTATGCATGATATATGGTCATGCATGATATATGGTCACGCATGATATATGGTCATGCATGATATATGGTCATCCATGATATATGGTCATACATGATATGTGGTCACGCATGATATATGGTCATGCATGATATATGGTCATCCATGACATATGGTCACGCATGATATATGGTCATCTATGATATATGGTCATGCATGTTATATGGTCATGCATGATATAAGATCATGCATGATATAAGATCATGCAAGATATATGGTCATGCATGACTTATGGCCATGCATAGTATAAGGTCATGCATTGATATCTGGTCATGCATGATATATGGTCATCCACGATACATGGTTATGCATGATATATGGTCATCCATGATATATGGTCATCCATGATATATGGTTATGCATGATATATGGTCACCATGATATATGGTCATCCATGATATATGGTCATGCATGATATATGGTCATCCATGATATATGGTCATACATGATATATGGTTTTGTATGATATATAGTCGTCCATGATATATGGTCATCCATGATATATGGTCATGCATGATATATGGTCATCCATAATATATCGTCATTCATGATATATGGTCATCCACGATATACGGTCATACATGACATAAGGTCATCCATGATATATGGTCATGCATGATATATGGTCATCCATGATATATGGTCATCCATGATATATGGTCATACATGATATATGGTCATGCATGATATATGGTCATCCATAACATATCGTCATCCATGATATATGGTCATCCATGATATACGGTCATACATGACATAAGGTCATCCATGATATATGGTCATGCATGATATATGGTCATCCATGATATACGGTCATCCATGATATATGGTCATCCATGATATATGATCATCCATGATATATGGTCATGCACGATATATGGTCATCCATGATATATAGTCATACATGATATATGGTCATGCATGCATGATATATGGTCATACATGATATATGATCATGCATGATATATGATCATACATGATATATAGTCATGCATGATATATGGTTATGCATGATACATGGCTATGCATGATATATGGTCATCCATGATATATGGTCATGCCTGGTATATGGTCATGTATGATATACGGCAATGCATGATATATTGTCATGTATGCATGATATATAGTCATGAATGATATATGGTTGTGCATGATATATGGTCATCCATGATATATGGTTATGCATGATATATGGTTATGCATGATATATGGTCATCCATGATATATGGTCATCTATGATATATGGCCATGCATGATATATTGTCATACATGATATATGGTCATGCATGATATATGGTCATCCATGATATATGGCCATGCATGATATATTGTCATACATGATATATGGTCATGCATGATATACGGTCATCCAAGATATATGGCCATGCATGATGTATAGTTATGCTTGACATATGGTCATCCATGATATATGGTCATCTATGATATATGGTCATGCATGATATATGGTCATCCATGATATATGGTCATCTATGATATATGGTCATACAAGATATATGGTCATGCATGCATGACATATGGTCATCCATGATATATGGTCATCTATGATATATGGTCATGCATGATATATGGTCATCCATGATATATGGTCATGCATGATACATGGTCATGCATGATATATGGTCAACATGATACATGGTCAAGCATGCATGATATATGGTCATACATGATATATGATCATGCATGATATATGATCATACATGATATATGGTCATGCATGATATATGGTTATGCATGATATATGGTTATTCAAGATATATGGTCATCCATGATATATGGTCATACATGATATATGGTCATGAATGATATATGGTCATCCATGATATATGGTCATCCATGATGTATGGTCATGCATATGGCGATGCACGATATATGGTAATGTATGCATAATGGTCATCCATGATAAACGGTCATGCATGGATGATATGTGGTCATCCGTGATATATGGTCATCCATGATATATAGCCATGTATGATATATGGTTATGCATGATATATGGTCATCCATGATATACGGTCATCCATGATATATGGCCATGCATGATATATGGTCATGCATGATATATGGTCATCCATGATATATGGTCATCCATAATATACGGTCATCCATGATATATGGTCGTCCATGATATATGGTTATGCATATGTGGTTATGCATGACATACGGTCATCCATGATATATGGTCATGCATGATATATTGTCATACATGATAAATGGTCATGCATGACATATGGTCATACATGATATATGGTCAAACATGATATATGGTCACGCATGATATATGGTTATTCAAGATATATGGTCATCCATGATATATGGTTATGCATATATGGTAATGCATGATATATGGTTATGCATGATACATAGTTATGCATGATATATGGTCATGCATGATATATCGTCATCCATCATATATGGTCATAAATGATATATGGTTTGCATAAGGTCATGCATGATATATGGTCATGCATGATATATGGTCATGCATGATGTATCGTCATCCATGATATATGGTCATAAATGATATATGGTTTGCATAAGGTCATGCATGATATATGGTCATGCATGATATATGGTCATCCATGATATATGGTCATACATGATATATGGTCATGCATGATATATGGTCATGCATGATATATGGTCGTACATGATGTATAGTTATGCTTAATATATGGTCATCCATGATATATGATCATCTATGATATATGATCATCTATGATATATTGTCATGCATAATATATGGTCATCCATGATATATGGCCATCTGTGATATATGGTCATGCATGATATATGGTCATGCATGATATATGGTCATCCTTGATATATGGTCATCCTTGATATATGGTCATCCATGATATATAGTCATGCATGATATATGGTCATCCATGATATATGTTCATGCATGATATATGCTCATGTATCATGCATGACCATATATCATGGGTGACCATATATCATGCATGACTATATGATATATGGTCATACATGATATATGGTCATGCATGCATGATATATGGTCATCCATGATATATGGTCATCCAAGATAAATGGTCATGCATGGTTATGTATGATATATGGTCATGCATATATGGTCATGCATGATATATGGTCATCCATGATATCTGGTCATGCATAGTTATGCATGATACATGGTCATGCATGATATATGGTCATGCATGATATATGGTCATGCATGATATATGGTCATCCATGATATATGGCAACGCATGATATATTGTCATGCATGCATGATATATGCTCATGCATTGTATATGGTTATGCATGATATATGGTCATGCATGATACATGGTCATGCATGATATATGGTCATGCATGATATATGGTCATACATGATATATGGTAATCCATGATATATGGCAACGCATGATATATTGTCATGCATGCATGATATATGCTCATGCATTGTATATGGTTATGCATGATATATGGTCATCCATGATATATGGTCACCCATGATTTATGGTCGTGCATGATATATGGCAATGCATGATATATTGTCATCCATGATGTATGGTCATGCATGCATGATATATGGTCATCAATTATATATGGTCATGCATGCATGATATATGGTCATGCATGATATATGGTCATCCAATCAGAGAACTCGTTGCTTCCCGACCCATAACCAGGTTGCCACATGTGTATATCTACGCCACACCTGAAGACCACATCAAGATATATCGACTTAGCTCAATACCAGTACAACTCTAAGCTCATGCGATCAAAGTTCACGGTCACTGAACATCATGAGGCCATTTTGACTGGGCGCTGAGAGCCTATAGTCTATAATAATCCTTTTATCGCATGTCATATACGTTGTGTCCGAGGCCACAGGGTCACAGATCAAAGCGGGTAATCACCTTGGTCGTGCTGGGCAGTTCTTTGAAAATCTCACTCGAACCCACAAACGTCAAGGAACGCTCCATTAAGGACGACGGACTGGGAAGCACCCGTGTGCAAGTCGTCACCTGTGTTGCGGTGATAAGGCATCCCGCGGGCGAAAACTGCTCTCGAGATATCGATTGCAGCTGATGTGCGCCCCCCTCCCCCCCAATTGTGCCCCCTCCTCCCGCTCTGAAAGTGTTGACAGCATTTACCTCAAAAGAAGAAGAAATAAGAAGATAACACGACTTGAGGCGCGGTACAACAGATACGTGACCTGTGAGAAGCATGCCAGTGGTTGCAACGGCGCGAGGCCTTGGGATGGGAGATCTCGCTCTCCCATGGCCAACTTCTGTGTAGGTCTCATGAGGGTTGGGTCTGCTGATACAGACTGTGTAGACCATGGCAGGTATTAACAGACCTGCACTGTTCCTCTACAGACTCTGGTTGTCCTGGGTGGAACGCACGCCTAATTTGTCACCATCTTTACCAATTCTAACTACAATCGTCTTCTTAAATTCAATGGAGATCGTACGTGAATTCCTAAGACAGTCTGGTTTACATCCGAACCTATCTTAAGATCTGATCATATAAACAGGAAGGGCGGGACTCGAAGGGTACATACATAAGATCCTGACTATACACGTATTTTGTGGGACATGTTTGCATCACACTAAACATGAGGGAGGCGGTCTTAACCAAACCTTGTCATTCAGATCCCGGCATCATCATATAACGTATCTTCAAACTCCGTTATTCAAATGGAACGTTTCCTTCAGGCACTGATGTCAAATATGTAAACCGTGTCCAACAAGCCCTGAAGCTGAAGCTGAAAGTGTTCCATAGATTCTGACCCAAGACAGAACGTGTCCTTCAGGTTCTGACACAGAAATAGAACGTATTCCTCAGACTATCACACTGAAATAGAATGTATCGTTCAGACTCTGACAGTGAAACAGAACGTGTTCTTCAGACTCTGACACTGAAACAAAACGTGTTCTTTAGTCTCTGACACAGATACACAACGTGTTCTTCAAACTGACAGTGAAACACAATGTGTTCTTCAAACTCTGACAGTGAAACAGAACGTGTTCTTCAAACTCTGACAGTGAAACAGAACGTGTTCTTCAAACTCTGACAGTGAAACAGAACGTGTTCTTCAAACTCTGACAGTGAAACAGAACGTGTTCTTCAAACTCTGACAGTGAAACAGAGCAAAGTCTTCAGATTGACACAAACTCAGAACATGGCCTATGACCACTGACATTGGCATACCTTTCCCTCAGACTCAGACATTATAACAGAGGGTACCATTCACACTCTCAAACAGAAAGTGTCCTTCAGGTTTTACTATCATAGAAGAGAATGCGTCCTTCACGTTCCGACATCAACATGGCTCGTGTCTTTTCTGGACTGACGCCAAATCAGAACGAGTTCTCGAGGTTTATATAAAAAACAACAGATCACCAACGTATGGCGTTGTCATTCGTGACGAACATCTTCAAATTCGTTCTCGATAAACATCATCTACTTAACATTATCAAGATTATCATTTCAAACACTTGAGGTCCGTAAAAAGGGGCGAATAGCGAGGATCGGAGGATTCTGACGTAACGTAGCCTAGCATACAGCGTTAAGCGTATTTAACCCCAATGGATCTTTAGCGCACCAGAACCACTTCATATAATAACACTTTCCTTTTTTCCCGAAAACGCCTTATTAAATCATTCACTATATCCAGCTGTTTTCCTTCACACGTTCTTCCCTACTTCTAAATGACCTTCAATGAATTTTTCTTCTTTTTCCTTCCAATCTTTATGTATCCATGTCTAAGTGTCCTTCACTGGCTTTCAGTGGCTGCCAGTTAAACGAAAGTCGTTCGATGTCCTCATGTACCTGTTTGCCTTTTGCCTAATATCACATTCAGAAGGTGAACACTGCTGGGCCACAGTGGGTAACACAAATAGTTTTCCTTCCCCATGTTGCCTCTGTCATTACGATCCATTGTAGGGACTCATTTTCAACCACATGGTAACGAGAGAGGATCCATAAACCCATGGCATGTGATGCCTTCACCGTCAGGTGGGTGTTTGCCTGTATTTTCACACAGTCGAATGTTTACGGCCGCTTGACTACAAATAGAGCCGGTATCAAGCGTGCGACCTCAGACATCATGGGCGTTAGGGCTTGGCTACTACTGGTGGCGCTGGTGGGAACCACGGCAGGTTAGTCTTACTCGTACCTCACTCTTAAACCTTAAATTATCAGCTGCTATATGAACTGTATCTCTATGTGGCCTGTGAGGCCAGTCAGTCACTGTTTGCTGATGACACGGCGCTGGTGGAAGATTCGAGTGAGAAATGCGTTTGGGGTGGAAGTATGTTAAAGTCGTTTTTTCATATTTTTCTTTCTTTCAATCCTGAAGGCCTCAACCCCTAATTAATCGCCGTCCAATTCTATTACGTTTAGCAACTACAAATCAACATTATAAAATTAGCTGTATAATTCAGCACTATTATTCATGCAATTAGACAATAAGTAATAAGTAATGCAAAAACAAACTGCATCGGGAATAGCACTAGGAGATTCAGAAGGGTTCACAGTGCTCCATCGGCCGCTTCAGATGTGTAAAGCGGCCATAGAAGACTCAGCAGCTACCACCTACAGCGTTACCCGCTAGCCTAGGCTCAACACAGGAGGGGAGGAGGAAGGTAAACCATCCTCTCCTCACAACCTGAAACCTTCAGGTACTGCAATGAGGCAAAGTGAAGCGTAAATAACAAAAAAAAATCGGAAAGATGGTTTGCCCGAACCAAAAAAAAAAATCGTACGAAAAGGAAATAGAATAAGTGTATACTAGTGGAAACAACCAAGCAGAAGCCATAATTATTTTTGTTCTTAAAAAACACACAGCTATTTCCAGCTTGTCTCCAGAGACAACCATTTATCGTACGAAGACGTCAGTCAGGGAGCGTACGTAGCGGGTGCCACGAGAGGTGAGGAGGCCGGGCTGGAGTGTGGGTCTTCCACACATACGACACCAAGAAGGCTTCCTCCTCCTCCTCCTATTCCTCCTCCTCATGTGATAAACACTACAGTAACAGCAATACACAAAAGGATAAACAACAATAGTAAATCAAACCTAAACTTTTTAAAACCTTGTCATATATAATCACAATCTCAAAACATCTTGCAAGGTTAGGGGAAAAAAAAAGCATATGCAATATAAAAAAAAAGGATTTTCATAATATTCAAACGCTTTACAAAGATTCCTATGTACGGACTCACACGAATTATCGAAAAAAAAAAAAAAAAGATACTTTTTCGAATTTTCCAACTTTCGCGAGGCGGAGGTAGGAACAGAACAACAAGGGATTCAATTGCTTACGTCCGACTCTCCACCTTCTATGTGTAATGAATCGAAACCAGAGCCCATCCTGAATAACCAAGCTTCATAATCATTAGTTCAGCCCACTGATACCACGCAGACCCCTATTCACCACATCAATCCAATTCACTCTGTCCTGTGCATGCCTCTCACCATCATGAACGCTCAGGTCTCAGCATTTTAAAAAGCATTTCTCACTCCATCCTGCCATCTACTCGAACTCCCACACTATCTTCCTCCTTCCTCTTCAGACACGTAAACCCTCATAGTCAATGTTCGCCCATCCTTTCTATGTTTCCAAACCACTTCACCACATTCTGGTCAGCCGTCTCTATAGCACTGTTTGCTACCATACCTCGCTCCTTACACAATCAAGCCGCCCGCCTCACACTACATATTGTCTTCAAGCATTTTAGTCACACGTCCATCTTCTACTGCTCTTTTACATGCAAAACCAAAAACTCATGTCCACACGTGTGACAGCAATGGGATCTTTCCTCCTTCAACTACACCCATCATTATCTTATCCTTCAACTACACCCATCATTATCTTAACTTGCAACTACAACCATCATTATCTTATCCTTCAACTACAACCATCATTATCTTATCCTGCAACTACAACCATCATTATCTTATCCTTCAACTACACCCATCATTATCTTAACCTGCAACTACAACCATCATTATCTTATCCTTCAACTACACCCATCATTATCTTATCCTGCAACTACAACCATCATTATCTTATCCTTCAACTACACCCATCATTATCTTATCCTTCAACTGCACCCATCATTATCTTATCCTTCAACTACAACCATCATTATCTTATCCTTCAACTACACCCATCATTACCTTATCCTTCAACTAAACCATCATTATCTTATCCTTCAACTACACCCACCATTATCTTATCTTTCAACTATACCCATCATTATCTTATCCTTCAACTACAACCATCATTATCTTATCCTTCAACTACAACCATCATTATCTTATCCTTCAACTATACCCATCATTATCTTAGTCTTCAACTACACCCATCATTATCTTATCCTTCAACTACACCCATCATTATCTTAACCTGCAACTACACCCATCATTATCTTATCCTTCAACTACACCCATCATTATCTTATCCTTCAACTATACCCATCATTATCTTAGTCTTCAACTACACCCATCATTATCTTATCCTTCAACTACAACCATCATTATCTTAACCTTCAACTACACTCATCATTATCTTATCCTTCAACTGCACCCATCATTATCTTATCCTTCAACTACACCCATCATCATCTTAACCTGCAACTACAACCATCATTATCTTATCCTTCAACTACACCCATCATTATCTTAACCTGCAACTACAACCATCATTATCTTATCCTTCACCTGCACCCATCATTATCTTATCCTTCAACTACAACCATCATTATCTTATCATTCAACTACACCCATCATTACCTTATCCTTCAACTAAAACCATCATTATCTTATCCTTCAACTACACCCATCATTATCTTATCTTTCAACTATACCCATCATTATCTTATCCTTCAACTACACCCATCATTATCTTATCTTTCAACTATACCCATCATTATCTTATCCTTCAACTACAACCATCATTATCTTATCCTTCAACTACAACCATCATTATCTTATCCTTCAACTACAACCATCATTATCTTATCCTACAACTACAACCATCATTATCTTATCCTTCAACTACACTCATCATCTTATCCTTCAACTACATTCATCATTATCTTATCCTTCAACTGCACCCATCATTATCTTATCCCTTCAAATGCATCCATCATTATCTTATCCTTCAACTACACCCATCATTATCTTAACCTGCAACTACAACCATCATTATCTTATCCTTCAACTACACCCATCATTATCTTATCCGGCAACTACAACCATCATTATCTTATCCTTCAACTACAACCATCATTATCTTATCCTTCAACTACAACCATCATTATCTTATCCTTCAACTACACCCATCATTACCTTATCCTTCAACTAAAACCATCATTATCTTATCCTTCAACTACAACCATCATTATCTTATCCTTCAACTACAACCATCATTATCTTATCCTTCAACTACACCCATCATTATCTTATCCTTCAACTACACCCATCATTATCTTATCTTTCAACTATACCCATCATTATCTTATCCTTCAACTACATCCATCATTATCTTATCCTTCAACTACAATCCATCATTATCTTATCCTTCAACTACAACCATCATTATCTTATCCTTCAATTACACCCATCATTATCTTATTCTTCAACTACACCCATCATTATCTTATCCTTCAACTACACCTATCATTATCTTATCATTCAAGTAAACCCATCATTATATTATCCTTCAACTACAACCATCATTATCTTATCTTTCAACTACACCCATCATTATCTTACCCTTCAACTACAACCATCATTACCTTATCCTTCAACTACACCCATCATTATCTTATCCTTCAACTACACCCATCATTATCTTATCTTTCAACTATACCCATCATTATCTTATCCTTCAACTACACCCATCATTATCTTATCTTTCAACTATACCCATCATTATCTTATCCTTCAACTACAACCATCATTATCTTATCCTTCAACTACAACCATCATTATCTTATCCTTCAACTACAACCAACATTATCTTATCCTTCACCTGCACCCATCATTATCTTATCCTTCAACTACAACCATCATTATCTTATCCTTCAACTACACCCATCATTACCTTATCCTTCAACTAGAACCATCATTATCTTATCCTTCAACTACACCCATCATTATCTTATCTTTCAACTATACCCATCATTATCTTATCTTTCAACTACACTCATCATTATCTTATCTTTCAACTATACCCATCATTATCTTATCCTTCAACTACAACCATCATTATCTTATCCTTCAACTACAACCATCATTATCTTATCCTTCAACGACAACCATCATTATCTTTTCCTACAACTACACCATCATTATCTTATCCTTCAACTACACTCATCATTATCTTATCCTTCAACTACATCCATCATTATCTTATCCTTCAACTACAACCATCATTATCTTATCCTTCAACTACATCCCATCATTATCTTATCCTGCAACTACAACCATCATTATCTTATCCTTCAACTACACCCATCATTATCTTATCTTCAACTACAACCATCATTATCTTATCCTTCAACTACACCCATCATTATCTTATCCTTCAACTGCACCCATCATTATCTTATCCTTCAACTACACCCATCATTACCTTATCCTTCAACTAAAACCATCATTATCTTATCCTTCAACTACACCCATCATTATCTTATCCTACAACTACAACCATCATTATCTTATCCTTCAACTACACCCATCACTATCTTATCCTTCAACTACAACCATCATTATCTTATCCTTCAACTGCACCCATCTTTATTTAAATACACACTGATCTCTCCTCCTAAACTCAACGTGCCATTGGCCTTCGTCCTATCTCCGACCCTATGACCCACCTCAGCCTTCATGGTTCCCTCCACCGTGCCCTTTTCTAAGAACATGAAGTAAACCACCTTCTCCAGATCCTTCCTTGATCAAACTCACACTCGGACCAATCCCTTCTCGCCAACCCTGCTAAACCTCACTATCTTAAGTGTATTAACTCATACCTTCCTCCATACAATCCCAGATTAAGAAACCAACTTCTGCAGTTTCTTGCTTGAATCTACCACCAGAGCCGTGTCATCTGCAAACCTCTCTTCCCTTCCGTAGGTGAGCAGTGCTACCCGCCGTACCAGCCACAGGGTGGTATGTGTGTCTATATCAACAAAGACATGCCCCTCAGCTGGCAGGAGGCGCGGGACTTTTGCGCCAGCATGGCTGGTGACGGCGCCACCTCCGACCTGGCCATCTTCCCGACATGCGATGCCTTCACGATCTTCGCTGGCTACCTCGGCTTCACTGGTGAGTCTTATTCCTAAACCTACGACTACGACTCTTTTCCTCACCTCATAACTTGAGGATTCTGTGCAGTGTAATCACATTTGCCACCTGCGACGTAAGATATCATCCTACCAGGCCTTGGAAACAGACTCGTTAAACAATCAAACGATCTTAACAAGTGTAACCCATGGTTCACCCATCCCCCCCGCCCCCTTTGCTGTCCAAGGTTAGGTTAGGTTTATTCACAAGACAACATCGATGTTTTCAATGGTAAATACACCAGACACCTACACGTTGTACGAAAACAGGTACTACTGGAAAAAATATTTATACAAAACCTGATCATGAATACATTGTACGAAAACAGGTACTATTGGAGACAATATTTATACAAAACCTGATCATGAATACATTGTACGAAAACAGGTACTATTGGAGACAATATTTATACAAAACCTGATCATGAATACATTGTACGAAAACAGGTACTATTGGAGACAATATTTATACAAAACCTGATCATGAATACATTGTACGAAAACAGGTACTATTGGAGACAATATTTATACAAAACCTGATCATGAATACAGTAATACAGTATTAGAAACATCTCTGGTCAACCAAACTTGAGTTCGTCCCGAACTGTTGTGATGAACCACCTCAGACCTTGCTAATGATCCGACAATGATTATTGCACATCCAGTACTTAAGCTTTTCATCCTTAAAACAATAGTGAGTCAAAACAAAATTTAATGATTCATATTATTCAGTCGAGTCGTCGGGTAAATGGTATAGGTTCGAAGCGTCATTCAATTTTGGCTTCAATAAGATTCCCAGACAGTCCAGAGGCTGCAAGCTCGACCTGGCTCTATCCTAGACAACACCATAAAAAAAAGTACAGCCACAAATTCCCTAACTATTTCGATAAAAATCTACTTGATACATAGAAGCAGCTCTTGCACATTTGGTTGGCTAACCTTAGGTGATGCTGGAAGGAACGTGGTTCCCTGAATCGGCTGGAGTGGACATGTCACGTTGCACATTTAGTATAGTAACTATAACCTTAAACTGTCTTAACCACCCGGCGGCGCACGACGCTCTGGTTTCCTCGCGTGGAAGATCCAGAGTTGCCAACTCAAAATTTCAGATCGCGCTAGACTCAATCGCGAAAAGCGCTAAACTTGCTAAAATGACAGCGAAACGAATGCTCTTAAAATTATTTCAGCTCTTTGACGTGCCATATTATTAATAAAAGGTACGACTGACAGCTTTAACACCAGAACACTCACTATTACTCCAGATCTGCTAAAACCGCAACTCTTCGTCCTCGGTGTCCTGCAGTTGTTGTAGTGGTGTGTGTGTGTGTGTGTGAGGGTCATGGATGCGGTTGCGATGACTCGTATGCTTTCAGTGACCCAATACTATACAGTACTTCCTAAGGCAGTTTATAATCATAACAGCTGTTTCAATTTCTTAGTCCATACTTGACAGTTATTATTGCGTTTAAGCTTTTGATCCTCAGTCTATTTCGAAGCTTTGATTTCACGATGTTCATATGACTAAAGATACGCTCTACATCAGCGTTGGAGTGAGGCAGTCAGCACAAAGCCAACTTAGAAAGGTCGACTGAAGGCATTTTTTCCTGTTGCATCCCTGGACGAGGCTGTTTCAGCCCAGAGTGCTAGGGTGACAGTGTTCTGTTTCCACAATAAATGATGAAGCTTCCACCATTGGAACTCAATGCGCTTGTGATTTCTTCGTTATCAGTGCACGTCTTTGTTAATTCCAGTATTCCAGGCTTTGTGTGTTGCAGGCATCCACTTGCACTCAGTGATGACATGAACTGTGACACTTGACTGTCTGGCAAACGTTGACGAAGCTATTTCACCAACTCCACTACAAAGTGTATGCGTCTTCCTCGAATATCCGTTTCATGAGGAAACTTACATTGTGCCACCTTTTTTTCATACTCGTACCCCAAGTACGGATGTGGGTGTAAGTAGTTCTCTACTGAATCCCCTTCCTTGAATCTTATGGAACCAATAAGTTGCATAAGGTCACTTAGCAGTTTGGTAGGATCCTGTACCTAAGCTTCAAATTTCTCATTCACACGCTGAACCTCTCCAAGAATATCCTTCAGGAATATCAGGAGGGAATAGTTTTTCCTGTCACAAAACAAGTCGTCGAAGATCTGAGCTGTGTAACACCTTTCACCATTTCTTGCCGTTTCAAAGTGAAGTCTTAAGTTTAACCCACTGCTGCAGTATTGTGACAACTGATGAATTAACTGAGAGTCATCAAGTCTGGCTTAGCTGTAGTAATTTAATGGAGTCTGACCATCATTGATCAAAGAGAAGATCTCCTTGTACCTTGACTGGCGAATGGCTGAGCGGGAGAACCATTTATAGGTCTCTGATCATAAAATCTAGGTTCTTCGGGAGACGCTCTGCTGCAGCATAAGACAAAGCTAGCTGTAGAGAATTACACACACACACACACACACACACACACACACACACACACACACTTGATCAGTATCAGATGAGGAACTTGTAATGTGAGTTTCAGCAAACACTCCATTGTTAACACCTGTCATCACAGAAGCATTGCCGGTGCCACTTGCAACAAGGTTTAGTAGCTCCAACCCATTATTTTTCAATGACTTCTTGATGGCATCACATATCCCATTAACATTACAGTCAGTCAGCTCAACAAGGTCCACGAAAGTCACTACAATCTTCTACTTACTTTCAGAACAGAACCGGATAGCGAGACCCAATAGTTTCGTTATCGTAATGTTACTACTCATCAATTAAGAGGCTAAACTTCTAATTGTCTTTATCACTTTTGAAGTCACTTAAAATGCGAGGCAATCACATTGCACAGAACTGCACTACACTTCGACCTTTTTAACTCGTAACACGTAATGAACAGATGAGATGATCAACAACACGTAATGAACAGCTGAGATGATCAACATCACGTAATGAACAGCTGAGATGATCAACAACACGTAATGAACAGCTGAGATGATCAACAACACGTAATGAACAGCTGAGATGATCAACAACACGTAATGAACAGCTGAGATGATCAACAGCACGTAATGAACAGCTGAGATGATCAACAACACGTAATGAACAGCTGAGATGATCAACAACACGTAATGAACAGCTGAGATGATCAACAACACGTAATGAACAGCTGAGATGATCAACAACACGTAATGAACAGCTGAGATGATCAACAACACGTCATGAACAGCTGAGATGATCAACAACACGTAATGAACAGCTGAGATGATCAACAACACGTAATGAACAGCTGAGATGATCAACATCACGTAATGAACAGCTGAGATGACCAACAACACGTAATGAACAGCTGAGATGATCAACACGTAATGAACAGCTGAGATGATCAACAACACGTAATGAACAGCTGAGATGATCAACAGCACGTAATGAACAGCTGAGATGATCAACAACACGTAATGAACAGCTGAGATGATCAACAACACGTCATGAACAGCTGAGATGATCAACAACACGTAATGAACAGCTGAGATGATCACAACACGTAATGAACAGCTGAGATGATCAACAACACGTAATGAACACTGAGGTGATCAACAACACGTAATGAACAGCTGAGATGATCAACAACACGTAATGAACAGCTGAGATGATCAACAACACGTAATGAACAGCTGAGATGATCAACAACACGTAATGAACACTGAGGTGATCAACAACACGTAATGAACAGCTGAGATGATCAACAACACGTAATGAACAGCTGAGATGATCAACAACACGTAATGAACAGCTGAGATGATCAACAACACGTAATGATGTATTCTGCAATGAATAGTGATACATTTCCTTCAGTCTCCCGTGCGTCATGACTCACTTTTTCAAGCGGCATTGTGGTTTGTGTTTGAGTGCTGAATGACTCTTCAGCTTTCTTGTGTTTAGCTGTTTTGCTGCGTCTTTCAATGTCACTAACTTTGGCAGACGATGAACTGTGGCAGTACTTGCAAAGACATTTTGTCTCATCCTCCTCTACTTTTCTTACCCACTTTTCATATTCAGGGTCTTTCAGCCACTCTGCTATAAAATGCTGAGTATATTTCTTACTCATTGTTAGCGGGATGCTAACAGGCCAGTTGCTGGTTCAAGCTCTGCTTACCACAATCAAGTTCCTCATCAACATCTCTCTCTAGTGTCTTGATAATGCCTAGATACTTGGCGTCTGACAAAAGATTCGAGTTACTTATCCTCATATATTGCTTCTGAAGTTGGTGGAATACAGCAAAACTAGATCGTAATTTACTCATGAAAAAAGATTCGAGTTATTTATCCTCATATATTGCTTCTGAAGTTGGTGGAACACAGCAAAATAAATCGTAATTTACTCATGAAAACGAGAGCGCCAGACTTTTAGGGTGATGAGAATGAATATTTGGAGGTTAAGAGGAAAGGTGCAATGCAGGTTTTAGTGGAGTTGTTTCAACGTTCTGAGGAAAGTGCTCGGCAGCAGGAGGCCCACACCAATGACATCATAGACCATGACCTAAGAGGACAAAGCAAACTGAGAGAAGATGAGAAGATGAAAGATGAAATAGAGGAAACTGTTGCTAAGTTACGGCAAAACGGCTGGCCATCACCTGGAAGACATGCTCATTGCTGTATACACCGCACTGCTCACTGGTTACTGCATAATGGAAGATGAGTCATGTGAAGCACAGTGTTCTGCTCCCTGATGTCAACTTTAGTTTGATGGTAACAGTGCTGAAAAAGTTTCTCTGCTTCATGGACTTGACAGCATCTACAAGCCTATTGCGAAGCCCGAGGCCCACAGAACGTGTGGTAAAATAGTTGGAGAAGTTGGATAGCAATCTCGAAGAAGAGGAGGAGATGGACAGAAAAAAAGCAGGAAAGCCAAAGAGTTGGACTTTGATGCTTTTGGTTTAAAGAACCTTGAACAAATGCCTATCTCAGTAAAGCTCAGCTTATGCTCTTAAGTTTATTTCATGCATTCATAATCAAGAATTACCATAAAACTTTACAGAACTGTGAATGACTTGCGGTCTTAAGAATTCTCGTGTAAGAAAATTTTCAGACTTGTGGCGCTTATTGCAAATAACGAAAATTGTTACTGTCCTTCATGGCCCACGGGTAGTTCTGACACCAACGAGAGTTCGACTGAACCTGAACTGAGAGAGAGAGAGAGAGAGAGAGAGAGAGAGAGAGAGAGAGAGAGAGAGAGAGAGAGAGAGAGAGAGAGAACTTAAGGAGGGGGAGCCCGCACAATACAACCGAACTGAACCTGTTCAAAAAATTCTCGAACGTGTTCAACTTCGATGAAAATTAACTACGTGTAATATCTGTATTGTTTTCCTTGTCATCTTAATAGGTTTCGATTTAACTTCCCAAATCACATTAACATATCTTAATTAATATTAGAATTTCCTTATATATTGAAAAACAATAAGTTTGGCGCTAAATACAAAAAAAAAAAAAACGAAAAACGCACTAAGGCGCTAAACACGAAATCTAGGCGCTAAATCTCTATGAAAAGCGTCAGATCTAGCTTGTTTGATGTTTATCCTCCCTACAACTCAGGAGGTGCAGGCCCTATTCTCTAGGCCGGCCCAGCGGTGGTGAGGGACCTTAACGCTGGGCCACCATGAAAGTCAGGATCCCTCTGTACATCTAGTGCCAAAAGCGCTAAGATGGCAACTATGGAGTCCTGGAAATCGTGTTCATGGCGCATGGATTGTAACCAAGTTCTTAATACCAATTCAACTTAAATCGCTATGATCTGTCGTACTTTATAATAGTTATTCCTGTAAAGTGATGTATAGAATAAATTGAATAACTCATTATATTAAGCGGCTACAAGATTTACACTTACAGGTTAAGAAAATTGTAGTGAGAATAGGATACGTGGCATCATGAACTGTTAAGTGGAAGACTTGCCTTTGGGTCCTCTTGCCTTGACTGTTGTAACAAGTGTATATGATACGTCAACAGTTTATTAATACAACACGCAAAACTGCAATACATGCCTCAATATATATATATATATATATATATATATATATATATATATATATATATATATATATATATATATATATATATATATACACTTCCCACACATTCCTCACGTGTCGTAGAAGGCGACTAGAGGGGACGGGAGCGGGGGGCCAGAAATCCTCCCCTCCTTGTATTTTTAACTTTCTAAAATGGGAAACAGAAGAAGAGTCACGCGGGGAGTGCTCATGCTCCTCGAAGGCTCAGACTGGGGTGTCTAAATGTGTGTGGATGTAACCAAGATGTGAAAAAAGGAGAGATAGGTAGTATGTTTGAGGAAAGGAACCTGGATGTTTTGCCTCTGAGTGAAACGAAGCTCAAGGGTAAAGGGGAAGAGTGGTTTGGGAATGTCTTGGGAGTAAAGTCAGGGGTTAGTGAGAGGACAAGAGCAAGGGAAGGAGTAGCAGTACTCCTGAAACAGGAGTTGTGGGAGTATGTGATAGAATGTAAGAAAGTAAATTCTCGATTGATATGGGTAAAACTGAAAGTTGATGGAGAGAGATGGGTGATTATTGGTGCATATGCACCTGGGGATGAGAAGAAAGATCATGAGCGGCAAGTGTTTTGGGAGCAGCTGAATGAGTGTGTTAGTGGTTTTGATGCACGAGACCGGGTTATAGTGATGGGTGATTTGAATGCAAAGGTGAGTAATGTGGCAGTTGAGTGAATAATTGGTGTACATGGGGTGTTCAGTGTTGTAAATGGAAATGGTGAAGAGCTTGTAGATTTATGTGCTGAAAAAGGACTGGTGATTGGGAATACCTGGTTCAAAAAGCGAGATATACATAAGTATACGTATGTAAGTAGGAGAGATGGCCAGAGAGCGTTATTGGATTACGTGTTAATTGACAGGCGCGCGAAAGAGAGACTCTTGGATGTTAATGTGCTGAGAGGTGCAACTGGAGGGATGTCTGATCATTATCTTGTGGAGGCTAAGGTGAAGATTTGTATGGGTTTTCAGAAAAGAAGAGTGAATGTTGGGGTGAAGAGGGTGGTGAGAGTAAGTGAGCTTGGGAAGGAGACTTGTGTGAGGAAGTACCAGGAGAGACTGAGTACAGAATGGAAAAAGGTGAGAACAATGGAAGTAAGGGGAGTGGGGGAGGAATGGGATGTATTTAGGGAATCAGTGATGGAGTACGCAAAAGATGCTTGTGGCATGAGAAGAGTGGGAGGTGGGTTGATTAGAAAGGGTAGTGAGTGGTGGGATGAAGAAGTAAGATTATTAGTGAAAGAGAAGAGAGAGGCATTTGGACGATTTTTGCAGGGAAAAATGCAATTGAGTGGGAGATGTATAAAAGAAAGAGACAGGAGGTCAAGAGAAAGGTGCAAGAGGTGAAAAAGAGGGCAAATGAGAGTTGGGGTGAGAGAGTATCATTAAATTTTAGGGAGAATAAAAAGATGTTCTGGAAGGAGGTAAATAAAGTGCGTAAGAGAAAGGAGCAAATGGGAACTTCAGTGAAGGGCGCAAATGGGGAGGTGATAACAGGTAGTGGTGATGTGAGAAGGAGATGGAGTGAGTATTTTGAAGGTTTGTTGAATGTGTTTGATGATAGAGTGGCAGATATAGGGTGTTTTGATCGAGGTGGTGTGCAAAGTGAGAGGGTTAGGGAAAATGATTTGGTAAACAGAGAAGAGGTAGTGAAAGCTTTGCGTAAGATGAAAGCCGGCAAGGCAGCAGGTTTGGATGGTATTGCAGTGGAATTTATTAAAAAAAGGGGGTGACTGTATTGTTGACTGGTTGGTAAGGTTATTTAATGTATGTATGACTCATGGTGAGGTGCCTGAGGATTGGCGGAATGCGTGCATAGTGCCATTGTACAAAGGCAAAGGGGATAAGAGTGAGTGCTCAAATTACAGAGGTATAAGTTTGTTGAGTATTCCTGGTAAATTATATGGGAGGGTATTGATTGAGAGGGTGAAGGCATGTACAGAGCATCAGATTGGGGAAGAGCAGTGTGGTTTCAGAAGTGGTAGAGGATGTGTGGATCAGGTGTTTGCTTTGAAGAATGTATGTGAGAAACACTTAGAAAAGCAAATGGATTTGTATGTAGCATTTATGGATCTGGAGAAGGCACATGATAGAGTTGATAGAGATGCTCTGTGGAAGGTATTAAGAATATATGGTGTGGGAGGCAAGTTGTTAGAAGCAGTGAAAAGTTTTTATCAAGGATGTAAGGCAAGTGTACGTGTAGGAAGAGAGGAAAGTGATTGGTTCTCAGTGAATGTAGGTTTGCGGCAGGGGTGTGTGATGTCTCCATGGTTGTTTAATTTGTTTATGGATGGGGTTGTTAGGGAGGTGAATGCAAGAGTTTTGGAAAGAGGGGCAAGTATGAAGTCTGTTGTGGATGAGAGAGCTTGTGAAGTGAGTCAGTTGTTGTTCGCTGATGATACAGCGCTGGTGGCTGATTCATGTGAGAAACTGCAGAAGCTGGTGACTGAGTTTGGTAAAGTGTGTGAAAGAAGAAAGTTAAGAGTAAATGTGAATAAGAGCAAGGTTATTAGATACAGTAGGGTTGAGGGTCAAGTCAATTGGGAGGTTAGTTTGAATGGAGAAAAACTGGAGGAAGTAAAGTGTTTTAGATATCTGGGAGTGGATCTGGCAGCCGATGGAACCATGGAAGCGGAAGTGAATCATAGGGTGGGGGAGGGGGCGAAAATCCTGGGAGCCTTGAAGAATGTGTGGAAGTCGAGAACATTATCTCGGAAAGCAAAAATGGTTATGTTTGAAGGAATAGTGGTTCCAACAATGTTGTATGGTTGCGAGGCGTGGGCTATGGATAGAGTTGTGCGCAGGAGGGTGGATGTGCTGGAAATGAGATGTTTGAGGACAATGTGTGGTGTGAGGTGGTTTGATCGAGTAAGTTATGTAAGGGTAAGAGAGATGTGTGGAAATAAAAAGAGCGTGGTTGAGAGAGCAGAAGAGGGTGTTTTGAAATGGTTTGGGCACATGGAGAGAATGAGTGAGGAAAGATTGACCAAGAGGATATATGTGTCGGAGGTGGAGGGAACGAGGAGAAGTGGGAGACCAAATTGGAGGTGGAAAGATGGAGTGAAAAAGATTTTGTGTGATCGGGGCCTGAACATGCAGGAGGGTGAAAGGAGGGCAAGGAATAGAGTGAATTGGATCGATGTGGTATACCGGGGTTGACGGGCTGTCAGTGGATTGAATCAGGGCATGTGAAGTGTCTGGTCTGGGGTAAACCATGGAAAGTTGTGTGGGGCCTGGATGTGGAAAGGGAGCTGTGGTTTCGGGCATTATTGCGTGGCAGCTAGAGACTGAGTGTGAACGAATGGGGCCTTTGTTGTCTTTTCCTTGTGCTACCTCGCACACATGAGGGGGGGAGGGGGATGGTATTCCATGTGTGGCGAGGTGGTGATGGGAGTGAATGGGGGCAGACAGTGTGAATTGTGTGCATGGGTATATATGTATGTGTCTGTGTATGTATATATATGTGTACATTGAGATGTATAGATATGTATATTTGCGTGTGTGGACGTGTGTGTGTGTATACATTGTGTATGGGGTGGGTTGGGCCATTTCTTTCGTCTGTTTCCTTGCTCTACCTCGCAAACGCGGGAGACAGCGACAAAGCAAAATACAATAATATAAATAAATAGAATATATATATATATATATATATATATATATATATATATATATATATATATATATATATATATATATATATATATATATATATATATATATATCCCTGGGGATAGGGGAGAAAGAATACTTCCCACGTATTCCCTGCGTGTCGTAGAAGGCGACTAAACGGGGAGGGAGCGAGGGGCTGGAAATTCTCCCCTCTCATTATTTTTTTTTAATTTTCCAAAAGAAGGAACAGAGAAGGGGGCCAGGTGAGGATATTCCCTCAAAGGCCCAGTTCTCTGTTCTTAACGCTACCTCGCTAACGCGGGAAATGGCGAATAGTTTGAAAGAAAAGACATATAAATATATATATATATATATATATATATATATATATATATATATATATATATATATATATATTCTTTTTTTTTTTTTTCATACTATTTGCCATTTCCCGCATTAGCGAGGTAGCGTTAAGAACAGAGGACTGGGCCTTTGAGGGAATATCCTCATATGTATTTATTTATTGTTATTTATTTTGCTTTGTCGCTGTCTCCCGCGTTTGCGAGGTAGCGCAAGGAAACAGACGAAAGAATGGCCCAACCCACCCACATACACATGTATATATTTACACGTCCACACACACAAATATACATATCTATACATCCCAACGTATACATATATATACACACACACATATACATATATACATATGTACATAATTCATACTGTCTGCCTTTACTCATTCCCATCGCCACCTCGCCACCCATGAAATAACAACCCCCTCCCCCCTCATGTGCGCGAGGTAGCGCTAGGAAGACAACAAAGGCCACATTCGTTCACACTCAGTCTCTAGCTGTCATGTAATAATGCACCGAAACCACAGCTCCCTTTCCACATACAAATCCATTTGCTTTTCTAAGTATTTCTCATACATTCTTCAAAGCAAACACCTGATCCACACATCCTCTACCACTTCTGAAACCACACTGCTCTTCCCCAATCTGCTGCTCTGTACATGCCTTCACCCTCAATCAATACCCTCCCATATAATTTCCTAGGAATACTCAACAGACTTATACCTCTGTAATTTGAGCACTCACTTTTATCCCTTTTGCCTTTGTACAATGGCACCATGCAAGCATTCCGCCAATCCTCAGGCACCTCACCATGAGTCATACATACATTAAATAACCTTACCAATAACAAATTCCACTGCAATACCATCAAAACCCGTTGCCTTGTCGGTTTCATCTTCCGCAAAGCTTTTACTACCTTTTCTCTGTTTACCAAATTATTCTCCCTAACCCTCTCACTTTGCACACCACCTCGACCAAAACACCCTATATCTGCCACTCTATCATCAAACACATTCAACTAACCTTTTTTAATAAATTCCACTGCAATACCATCCAAATCCGCTGCCTTGCCGGCTTTCATCTTTCGCAAAGCTTTTACTACCTCCTCTCTGTTTACCGAATCATTCTACTTAACCCTTTCACTTTGCACACCACGTCGACCAAAACACCCTATATCTACAACTCTATCATCAAACACAACAAACCTTCAAAATACTCTCTCCACCTCCTTCTCACATCACCACTACTTGTTATCACCTCCCCATTAGCCCCCTTCACTGATGTTCCCATTCGTTCCCAAGTCTTACGCACTTTATTTACCTCCTTCCAAAATTTTTTTTTATTTTCCCTAAAATTCAGTGATACGCTCTCACCCCAACTCTCATTTGCCCTCTTTTTCACCTCTTGCACCTTTCTCTTGACCTTCTGTCTCTTCCGCTCATTTGCATTATTTCCCTGAAAAATCGTCCAAATGCCTCTCTCTTCTCTTTCACTAATAATCTTACTTCTTCATCCCACCACTCACTACCCTTTCTAATCTGCCCACCTCCCACGCTTCTCATACCACAAGCATCTTTTGCGCAAGCCATTACTGCTTCCCTAAATACATCCCATTCCTCCCCCACTCCCCTTACCTCCTTTGTTCTCACCTTTTTCCATTCTGTACTCAGTCTCTCCTGGTACTTTCTCAAACACGTCTCCTTCCCAAGCTCACTTACTCTCACCACTCTCTTCACCCCATCATTCTTTTCTGAAAAACTCTACAAATTTTCACCTTCGCCTCCACAAGATAATGATCAGACACCCCTTCAGTTGCACCCCTCAGCACATTAACATCCAAAAGTCTCTCTGTCACGCGTCTGTCAATTAACACGTAATCCAATAACCCTCTCTGGCCATCTCTCCTACTCACATACGTATACTTATGTATATCTCTCTTTTTAAACCAGGTCTTCCCAATCAATGTATAATATATAATGCATTATATATAATACTTGATATATAATACCAATATATAATACCTGCCCAAGACCCTTTGCATGAGTTCCTACAGTTCAGGGGCTGCACTGGATGAAGGAGAAAGCAAATGATGGATTTCTTTCGGGCGAGAAGGTTCTCGATGAGACTCTGTCACTCCTCTGAGGCTGAGGAAAGATCGTTTATGGGCTGAAGAAAAGAGTGTGAGCTAAAGGGAAGACTCTGAGGGACTCTTGCAATGGTGCAGCCTTGGAAAGAAGATTGTGCAGTAGAACCAGAGTTTGGCAGAATAGCCAAAGGCAGGAAACTTAGCAAACAAAGACTTCTAGCACACGCTGTCAGATGACTCGGTGATGTGGCGACCTGAGAGAGGAGGATTAGAGGTGACTGACATACGAAAGAACATCACCAGCTCCATTTAAGATGTTCTAATCTTAATTGTTACCCTTGTTGTTTACCACAAACTGATATCTGATAACACATTTCATTCCCAGTTTTCATGAGAACTCTGATGGCACCATGGAGATTAGCACACCAGCCTCTATCTCCTACGTGGCAGCGTGGGATGTGGTGTTTTTCCCTGTTTAAGAAAAGCCGTTCGTAAATGTACAGCGTCTTCCTTGAGTCACCTTCTATGTTGTATATAAGACTCTAATTATAATGTCACGCCTCACCTAACAGTTTCACATACACATACTCTCCCTGCCACACACACACACACACACACACACACACACACACACACACACACTCACCTCCCTTGCCAGACTAACATGGTGGTGACCCTCCACAGCTCCGCCCAACTCCACCTTCTGGGTGGGCGCCCACACAGAGTTCACAGTCAACAACTGGCGCTGGCTGGACGGTGAACCGCTGGCCACGGGCGTCCCCTACTGGGCCTACAGTGAAGGTCATGATGAGGGCGAGGACTGCGCCGCCATGGATAGCAAGTCGTACTTCCAGCTCGCAGACTTCAACTGTGACGGACCAAGGTGAGGGGCTTGAGTCCTTTGGGGGAAGTCACAGGAACCATAATAACTGATGATTTATGTGAGTGTAGGAGGCCAGTCTGTATCATCTACAGACCTGATAGATCTACTCAGCTAGTCTGCTGAGTCTAGACAGAACACAGAACCTTCTTCTTTAGTTCCCCGTATGAACGTGTTCAATTAAGACATTGCCCTTTTCATAATTCCGTCTTTCCTTATGCTACAGTCATTTACCCTCCAAACTACTAAATGAGGAGCACCCGGCACTGTATGTATACTTGTATGCCTCTTGAGTGTTGACAAGGCCTAAGGTGGAGTGCTCCCACAGTCGCCCCGGTGTGACCACGTCTTATGAACCGCATTTTGTCCTCAGGTTCTCCATTTGTTCGATGCCCATGATGCCTCAAGCCTCCGTCAAGGATGACCCAGAATACCCGCAGCTGAACTGCCCTTACGACAGTATCCAGGTGGGTGATGCACAGCGCTAGGTAAGGTGGGTCACACCACCACACACCTCTGCTTTGATAACGGGTGAAGCAAGACCGCGCTAGATCGTAGGGAGCGTACGCACGTCGATGTAAATTTTAGCTTTTTTGTGTCTGATAAGATTAAAGAAAGCAACATTTCTCACTCTGTCTCTCTTTCTTTTGATCCTTGTAACTTGTTGTCAGATTGGCGAATATTGCTACTGGTTCAGCTCCAGCCGGAAGTCTTGGACCAGCGCAGAGGACTACTGTCGAACCCACTACTCGTCCAACATGGGCGAGCTCTTCTCCCCGAGTTCGTGCGACGAGTTCACCAAGATGGCCAATCACTTGGAGGTCGCCGGTACGAACACTCGCCATGTCATGTTAATGCGTCTCTTTTGTTCTGCTGAAATACTATTTGCATCTTTCGTAACTCGCGTGGAACAGAAGAATCAAAGTCTTTTACTTACGGAGTTTTTTTCTTACTTGCCAGAGCGGGACAAGAGCCACTGGGTGGGCGCCGCCGACATCAGCGGCCACCAAGAATGGTTCTGGGTGAACGGCGATCCTGTGCCCGGCGGCCCGCCCTTCTGGGCCACAGACTTCCCCCTCAACCACCCGGCCAGCGGCCCTAACGACTTCTGTGGCCTCATGTCCAGCACCAAGCGCTTCTACCTGGTTGACAAGAAATGCACCGACTACAATTACTTCATCTGCAAACTGCATATTGTGGAAGCGATACCTTAACATGCTGACTTAAATGCTTTTCTGTACACTACAATGCATAAGTGAAATTCTAAATGATTAATCCACATTTATTTTTCGTTTGATTTGTGCAAACCAAAGTTCAGGTCATCTCACACAGTGGTCCCCACCATCTCACTCAGTGGTCCCCACCATCTCAACAGTGGTCCTCACCATCTCACTCAGTGGTCCTCACCATCTCACACAGTGGTCCCCACCATCTCACTCAGTGGTCCTCACCATCTCACACAGTGGTCCCCACCATCTCACTCAGTGGTCCTCACCATCTCACTCAGTGGTCCCCACCATCTCAACAGTGGTCCTCACCATCTCACTCAGTGGTCCCCACCATCTCACTCAGTGGTCCTCACCATCTCACTTAGTGGTCCCCACCATCTCACTCAGAAGTCCCCACCATCTCACTCAGTGGTCCCCACCATCTCACTCAGTGGTCCCCACCATCTCACTCAGTGGTCCCCATCATCTTACTCAGTGGTCCCCACCATCTCACTCAGTGGTCCTCACCATCTCACTCAGTGGTCCCCACCATCTCAACAGTGGTCCTCACCATCTCACTCAGTGGTCCCCACCATCTCACTCAGTGGTCCTCACCATCTCACTTAGTGGTCCCCACCATCTCACTCAGTGGTCCCCATCATCTCACTCAGTGGTCCCCACCATCTCACTCAGTGGTCCCCACCATCTCACTCAGTGGTCCCCACCATCTCACTCAGTGGTCCCCATCATCTCACTCAGTGGTCCCCACCATCTCACTCAGTGGTCCTCACCATCTCACTCAGTGGTCCCACCATCTCACTCAGTGGTCCCCACCATCTCACTCAGTGGTCCTCACCATCTCACTCAGTGGTCCCCACCATGTCACACAGTGGTCCCCACCATCTCACTCAGTGGTCCCCACCATCTCACTCAGTGGTCCTCACCATCTCACTCAGTGGTCCCCACCATCTCACTCAGTGGTCCCCACCATCTCATTCAGGGTCCTCACCATCTCACTCAGTGGTCCTCACCATCTCACTCAGTGGTCCCCACCATCTCACTCAGTGGTCCTCACCATCTCACTCAGTGGTCCTCACCATCTCACTCAGTGGTCCCCATCATCTCACTCAGTGGTCCCCATCATCTCACTCAGTGGTCCTCACCATCTCACTCAGTGGTCCTCACCATCTCACTCAGTGGTCCTCACCATCTCACTCAGTGGTCCCCACCATCTCACTCAGTGGTCCCCATCATCTCACTCAGTGGTCCTCACCATCTCACTCAGTGGTCCCCACCATCTCACTCAGTGGTCCCCACCATCTCACTCAGTGGTCCCCACCATCTCACTCAGTGGTCCCCACCATCTCACTCAGTGGCCCCAACCATCTCACTCAGTGGTCCTCGTATCAACACTCCTCCTCAGCGATGACACACGAGTGAACAACCAGAATATCGTATCATGGGATTTGGGACATCACTCCTCGATGAATCTAATTATGACTACGAACGTTCATTGCTACAAGTCAAACAGGAACTTGAGGACATTAAGTTATATGAGAGGGAAATGATGTCTTGGGTATTCTTCATTATGTGCTACCGCAAATAATGTTCCTTCTGTTACAAGTTTTGTAACCTAAACTCTGTCATGGTAAACGCATACCTTTTCTCCCATGGTAGACGCATACCTTTTCTCCCATGGTAGACGCAGACCTTTTCTCCCATGGTAGACGCATACCTTTTCTCTCATGGTAGACGCATACCTTTTCTCCCATGGTAGACGAATACCTTTTCTCCCATGGTAGACGCATACCTTTTCTCTCATGGTAGACGCATACCTTTTCTCCCATGGTAGACGCATACCTTTTCTCCCATGGTAGACGTATACCTTTTCTCCCATGGTAGACGCAGACCTTCTCTCCCTAGGTAGACGCAGACCTTTTCTCTCATGGTAGACGCATACCTTTTCTCTCATCGTAGACGCAGACCTTTTCTCTCATGGTAGACGCAGACCTTTTCTTCCATGGTAGACGCAGACCGTCTCTCCCATGGTAGACGCAGACTTTTTCTCCCATGGTAGATGCAGACCTTTTCTCCCATGGTAAACGCAGACCTTTTCTCCCATGGTAGACGCAGACCTTTTCTCCCATGGTAAACGCAGACCTTTTCTCCCATGGTAGACGCAGACCTTTTCTCTCTTGATAGACGCAGACCTTTTCTCCCATGGTAGACGCAGACCTTTTCTCCAATGGTAGACGCAGACCATTTCTCCCATGGTAGACGCAGACCTTTTCTCCCATGGTAGACGCAGACCTTTTCTCCCATGGTAGACGCAGAACTTTTCTCTCATGGTAGACGCAGACCTTTTCTCTCATGGTAGACGCAGACCTTTTCTCCCATGGTAGACGCAGACCTTTTCTCTCATGGTAGACGCAGACCTTTTCTCCCATGGTAAAGGCAGACCTTTTCTCTCATGGTAGACGCAGACCTTTTCTCTCATGGTAGACGCATACCTTTTCTCTCATGGTAGACGCAGACCTTTTCTCCCATGGTAGGCGCAGACCTTTTCTCCCATGGTAGACGCAGACCTTTTCTCCCATGGTAGACGAAGACCTTTTCTTCCATGGTAGACGCAGACATTTTCTCTCATGGTAGACGCATACCTTTTCTCCCATGGTAGACGCAGACCTTTTCTCCCATTATAGACGCAGACCTTTTCTCCCATGGTAGACGCAGACCTTTTCTCTCATGGTAGACGCATACTTTTTCTCCCATGGTAGACGCAGACCTTTTCTCCCATGGTAGACGCACACCTTTTCTCCCATGGTAGACGCAGACCTTTTCTCCCATGGTAGACGCAGACCTTTTCTCCCATGGTAGACGCAGACCTTTTCTCCCATGGTAGACGCAGACCTTTTCTCCCATGGTAGACGCATATCTTTTCTTTCATGGTAGACGCATACCTTTTCTCTCATGGTAGACGCAGACCTTTTCTCCCATGGTAGACGCAGACCTTTTCTCCCATGGTAGACGCAGAACTTTTCTCTCATGGTAGACGCAGACCTTTTCTCTCATGGTAGACGCAGACCTTTCCTCCCATGGTAGGCGCAGACCTTTTCTCCCATGGTAGACGCAGACCTTTTCCTCCCATGGTAGACGCAGACCGTTTCTCCCATGGTAGACGCAGACCTTTTCTCCCATGGTAGGCGCAGACCAGTTTAATGTGGCAATAGTCAGCAGGAATTGTTCAGTCTCCATCACTGCGGGCTGTTTGTTTACACTGGAATCGCTTGGCTGAGACGGTGGTTCTCGTGTCAGTGTGAACAGGACGGATGGCTAACACTTCCCTCAGGTGTTAAGGATAATTCTAAGTCCTCCGTGGTGTAGCGGTTAGTGTTCATGGCCGTGAACGCATTCAGGGCCGAGCGTTTAGGTTCGAATCATGGTGGCGACAGTCGGTCCGCAGTCTGCACAGCTGTTCATCCACCCCTAACGGTTAGTCGATCGAATGGGCATATGGCTCATGGGGCTTCAGTCGCTCGTGCTGCCTTCGGTAACATAAAAAATAAGAAACTCGCTGTGCACAAGGCCTTTCTCTAGGTTACAAGGATGTGGTTCGGAGCGGTGTATCTTCTCAAGTCACTTTGGGAAGCCATGCACCAACAGACACCTCCCCCAGTAGGATCACCTCCCTCAGAACCCTAAACCCGCCCAAGTGGGGAGTAATGTCCCATGACGAAGCCAAGCAGGTACTACGGACTGAACAACGTCTACACCAGTCTTATATAAAGTACAGTAATGACGGTGGATAACACCTAATACGACTAGAAGTAGAATCAAAATATAAGGGCGTGCGACCTCCCTCTCTAGCCACTCCTCCAGATCCTGGAGAACGACTTGTAGCAACCCAGGCCCTCCACAAGGCCTCACCTTCCTGACGACGATCTAACGTGATGGCAAAACACTGCGTTCCACCTCACCTGACCTTCTAATCTCCAGGGAAATGAACTCAGTGGCCCTACACCCACGGACGCACCAGTCAGCAACGTTCCCAATTCCTTATACGAACGCCTCCGCCTCCGCCTCCCCTCCAGACCGCCTTCGTGAGGTGTCCCTTGTATACCCGAGCACCACCGTAGGACAGCAGTCAGGCAGGTGGTTCACCTCTGGACCAGTGCACCACCACTCCGGCACCTGAAGTCTTGGTCGTGTGACTAAAGAGGTTGACTGAGGAGGTCGTCAAGATTCCCAGCCTGAAATCCAGGTTCGTAAAGTTCAAGATGGCTAGCAATACCAAAGGGAAAAACGACTCAAAATCCACTGTCGTTCTTTCAGGTCAAGTCAAGTGTTGCAGGTTCGACCATTTGGCGAGCGCCTAACCTACCTCCCTAATGCTAGGATTCTGAATGCGCTCAGGTTGGACTTACTTTCTGAGACTCAAAAAGATATAATAATCCTAAATGTCTTAAACACAGTGGAAACCATAATATACACTAGCCATAAGGTGCCGTTTATGTAAGAACATAGCCAAAGAACAAGGGGAAGTACGAAGAGGAAAAAAAATATCTTTAAAAAAAGATGAAAATATGGTCTTGTTCTTGTACAGGTAGAATCATCGAAACAAAAGCATCCATCATGTAAATACCTGACAACCTATTGGTGAAAGTCATGACTCAAACTGTAACTGTAGTTATTGTCCCAGACAACGAAAAAAAAAAGAGCAATGTGTGACCCCAGTGGACCAGACCTGATGGTATTCCTGAAGATATTGATTCAGTAAACGAAAACTCAACTCTGTAATCCCATCTGAGGCACAAGACATCAGCTTTCAAATGCCATCTTAAGTCTTTCGAAGTACAAGCAATCCTTCCGTCTCAATAGAGAAACATTCTTAAAAGAAAAGGTTACGATAGAATATAGCTACGAAGAGAAAAATTTTAAGGAGAGAACCTTCAACAACTGAATTCAAACGGCAACAGACCAGTGGGGTCCTAACGAGGCTCTTTGTCATGGTGAAGGGAACAGGAACTCATGTAACAACCTGGTAGGAGGAGAAATATATACAAAATTGTTCATACAGGAACAACTGGAGACCTACTACTGCAGTTACGACCACTGACGACGTAACTGAACGAGAGAAGAGGCCCTTGGGTCAGTCCACACCGGTAGAGAGAAGAATGAAAGTGAGACGTGATAATTGCATCTAAATGTCTGTGAAGTCGTGGCACAGACGTTGACACGGAACACTGAGGCGAGAGCTAGAGTCCAGAGCAAGAGGACACCACTGGTAGTTGAGGCAAGAGAAGTGTACGGAGGGATGTGAGGGGTATCATTCCTCCAGCAGCAGAGTCGTGTGGGTGGACTCACGCAGCAAGGAACACCTACTGAACAGTTCTGAAAACTATATCAACCAGGAGACGGAGCCCTTACGAGTGTAAACCTCTCTCCCTGTATGGACAAATGAGCCATAAGAAAACAGTAACAGCACGAATGTTGCAGCAGTTGGACCCGACAGTGCAAAGTGATAAAGACGAACGTAGAATATAAACCTTGAGATGAAATTACATTTGATATCAGCAGTGTAGCCTGTCTGTAGGTCTGAGAACCCAAAACAAAGAACACCATATTGAAGGAGACGGGTTTTATAGGTATCAAGAATGTTATCAGAACCAGAGTGACTGTTGTGAAGATTCACACGCTAATCAGTATATAGCCCAGATAGGACAATTCCCATGGGGTTATCACCAGAGGTCAGTTGAGGTCAAGGGCACCACATTGTTTGTCCTGGTCACAGATGTTTTACAACTGTGAATGAAACTGAATAAACACCGGTGCTGGTGACAGTTTCAGCACACCTGTGAGGGGACCGACCACGCATAACGTTAAAAGTTGGTGAGTGAGGATGTAGAGGATACAGTGAGGTGGGTACAGTAGGTTGTGCACTGGGTACAGTACCTGGTGGAATGGTTACATTAACTAATGGGGGAAGAACAGAGGTGAAGTACATATGATGGGGACGTGGAGTGGGTACAGCAGAGATAGTGTGGATACAGTAGATGGGATTGGATACAGTAAGCGGTAGGGCCAACACCAAGGTGGGTACAGCAAGCAGCATGGGCTACAGTAGTCTGTGAAATCTGGACAGTAAGTCATGGAGTGGGGTAAAGGGTGATGTAATGGGTACAGCGAAGCGAATGGAGGCGTCTGGATCTGTTCCCTAGAGGCCATAGGGTTGGGTAAAATTGGTGATGTAATGGGCATAGTGTAGATGGGTACACGGGACACAAATAGGGTAGACACAGCCAGGTGTAGAGTGGGAGTGTAACTGATTGTAATCAACGGGTGTTAGATACATCAATATATCGATGATCTTATCGGGTGTGTGTGTGTGTGTGTGTGTGTGTGTGGAGGCAGTGCTTCCCCCAGCAGGAGGACGTGTAACGTAGGGCCCCAGGCCGCCTGCTGCTGGAGTTGCCTCAGTGAGGGCGGTGGCTGGGTGACGCTGGCCCGTCATTACAGAAGCTCTGACGCAGGAGGTGATCAGGGGCCACACTGGTCATGCAAATAGACCATTAGAAAGGAATTAAAACCATATTCTTTTTTTTTCACCTTTTTTTGATTATTTTTTCAAGGTATTTATGACCGACTTGACTTTACCTAAACATACTGTTTTTTAAAGTGTGAAACGGAGAGTTGAGGGAGGATGTATCAGGGAGTTTGAATGGATAATATCATCTGAATTGACTCTACATCTTGATGTTAGTCTCGCTTGACACATGAATAGCGGCCATACACTGACACAGATCCAGTGACTGAGAATGTGACAGACGTCAGCAGTGTCTCTCCAGTTGTACCTTCTCAACATCTTCTCTGCTGGTGTGCCATCCTCACCTTAAGGAAATGCTGAGCCGAGGCTTGGCGTGACCCCCTGGTCGAAGATGAAGGAATCGTTCCAGGATGGTAAGGTGGATGGCAAAAGGAAGTATATATTCACAACCTCCAGTACGTTGAACAATCTTCCTCACTACAACATGTGACCAATAATGACGACTCAAGATCCCTTACGTCAACTTCTTCACGATGCAAAACACACCTTATTCAACTGAATAACGTAATGCGGTGCCATACATCACAACAAACAACAGATGTATGTGTCTTACGGCCACAAATTCCTTGTCACAGAAAGAGATACATGAGTTGATTTGGGAGGAAAATATTGTCGATAGTGAGATGTCCTCATTTACAAGTGGGCGACAATAAATGAAGACATATACTTCTGGTACTGACACACGTAGCACCGGAGACTGCACCTTCGGTCACACCCCCGTCGGTTGAGACGTCCTCCTGCATAAGAAGGTTGTGTCCTGCCTGGTTGGGTGAATGAATGATGTCCTTTCAGATGATTTCTCAAGTTGCTACAAGGATTAGTAGAAAAGAACAATGCTTATTTCCATTACCTCTACCTTTTGGTAGCTTTGATTTAGTTATAGATGCCGCCCGCCAATCCTTGTCGAGGACAAACGCGCTCCAGCGATCCGCTCGCCGACCCAGCTTCAAACTTTGTGTCGCTTAGTAACCCACTTGAATCTTAGTGAATCCTATGAATCTAAAGGAAATCCTTTGAATCTTAGTGAAATCCTAGAAGAAGGTTCTAGCTTCTCGAGTTGCCTGCCCTGTATGATATCGGGAGTTCACCAGGGACTTTCTCCTCAGAGATGAAGGAGAGTACACTTCTTGTTTGTTCTGCGACGTATTTCATTGGCCTTTGGTAGGTGTTGGGAAAAACAGCAAAGCCTTGGAGAAACTAGATGTCAGAATGGAAGGGTGGGAAGAGGAAGCTGGGTTCTTGGCAGCGAAAGCGGTTGCGATACAGTCAACAGACACAGGCATATCATCCAGGGTAGACAGCTGAGAGGAAAACTTGTTGCTGCATAACCCAACAGCTTACCCGCAGCGAACTCTCCACTCACAATAGGTTTAGCATACAAGATGATGAAGTACAGGAGCATCGGAGCATCATCCTGGTCAGACATCAGGACCAGGAGTTCAATGCAAATGGTAGAAATAGGAAGACCTGTCGTTATCTAGGTGCTGGGACAGAACATGTCCTACATAAGTTTGACGACATAGTCTCAAACAATCCCGAGAATGTGATATCTGTCGTTCAGGTGGGGACAAACAATGCAGTTAATGGGAAATCAGAAGAAATATTAGCGAGGTATAGGTAACTTATTAGCAAGTTTAAAGAATGTCGTGGGAGGCTTATGATACTAGGATTGCTGCTAAGGTATGACGTCGATTTCTGTCCCCTCAGTAGAATGCTGGGGATAAACAGAAGAATCGATGCTCTCTGTAGGGAGGAGGAGAGTGTTTTTAGTGTAGACCTGTGGGACCATTTTAGTCATGATAGATCTGTGTACGCTAGGCATGGTCTTCACTTAAATGAAATGGGGAAAGCCCGCCTTGGCAGAGTACTGGAGGAGAGTATTAGGCCTTTTTTTCGATAGAGGTAAACTGCTAAGGAAAGCAAATCACAGTCGAGCTAACGAAGGAACTAGGAGAACGGAGGAGGGTGAGGAGGTAGCTGTGGGAGATGGGTCGGTGCTGGGGGAATATGAACGTGAACGGGATCAGAGGAACAAGACGTCCAGTTTGACCACTGTGAGGGTAGCGGTGGAGGATGGATAGGACCTTAGCGGTAGGGATCCTTGGCGACTAGCAGTAACCTCAAAGGCAGAGGAATTAGCAAAGAAAGGTCAACTACGGTCAGTTGGGGACAACTCATGCAGTATAAGCAGCGGGTTAGCACAGCTACAGGTTAACTCTCAGGTAACTTCCAGGATCAAAAGTTGGCAGGGTCCAGTGTAGGGTCAGAGTAAGGCGGCGAATCCAAAACATATGGAGAACCATCTCTCCCGCTGCTGCACACGCAGACATTAACAGTGATAATACAGACACGAATACCAACAAAAAAAGAAAAGGCAAATTCAGTCCAGAAATCAACTCTAAAGAAAATAATTTCAATATACACAAATGCTCGGAGAATCATTACGAAAAGCAATTAACTTATGTCCTATACACTTACTGAAAAACCAAACATTATTGCAATAAACACTTAATCGCCGGATGAGCCATACCTGCATACAAACTATTTACGAGAGATCGCTTGTCCAGGGTAGACGGTGGAGCTTTCATCTACGTTGATGACAATCTTAGTGCTATTATGATCAGCAAAGTAGACACACTCACTTAACACTCTATAATGACATTACCGATAAGTTCAAAAGCAAAGTACGTCTCGGCGTTATTTATAGAACTCCAAAGCAAAAAGAATACGACTATAAGATGCTTTGCAATTAAATCAGAAATATAGTGAAGAGGTTATAACAGTAGAACACTTTAACGGTCCAAACATAAACTGGAACACGTTCACAGGTGACCGAGAGGGAATGAGGCTAACGGAACTGATTGAAGACGCTTTTCTAGAAGAGTTATCAAAAAAAAAAAAAATAGAGGTAAAAACATTCTTGATCTTGTCCTCACTAGTAACACAAACTTCATCAACTCTTGCGAAGTATGCTAGTTTGTCAAGCAGCGATCACAGTTTGATTAGATTAGACATGAATTACATTTTTTTGAAGTAAATGACCACAAACTTTTGATCCCAGATTACAAGCGAGCAAATTTTGAAAACAATAGACACGAAATTCGCTATACCAATAGGACAAAACTTCTTGACGTTCACACAGTAGAGGAAATGTGGAATAATTCTAAAAGAGACACTACACGAGATTGAAAATAAACATATTCCACAAATTACGAAGAAAACTTGCAATATTTCCAAACTATCAAGGATGAATAGAAGAATAGGACTAATTTGTCAATAGAATAAAGAACGTCAAAAGAATAAAAGAAATTCAAAAAATGGGAACCAATGAATATCACTAGGAATTAATCAAAATCCAGAGAGAATGTAAGAAGTTCATAAGACAAAGTAAACGCAGGGAAAAAAAAAAAGAATCTTTGAAAGCTAAGAATAATCCTAAGGAATTCTTCAGATATACAAGACAAAGGAAGACAGTAAAAGAAGGAATTGGCCCTTTACGGAACGAACATGACACACTAACTACTGATGAAGGAAATGGCTACCATACTAAATTATTCCTTTAATTCCGTATTCACAATTGAAGAAACATCTCGAATACCACAACCAATTAAGATGTTTCAAGGAACTGATGAAGAAGAGTTGAAGGTTAGAGAGATAAAGAGCTCCGACCAATTAAATCCTAACAAATCCAACGGCCCAACTTACTTTGTTCCAAAAGTGTCAGGAGACTGTCAGGAGACAACTGATATACCTCCATAACAAAAACATTTAACAAATCTCTTTCGGACGGTCAGGAACCAAGTGACTGGAAGGTAACATATAGACAAAAAGCGTGCCTTGATCTACCGCCCAATTAGCCTTACGTCAGTGTTAGGTGAAATGATGGAAAAAATCAAGTAAAATTGTCACGTTTCTAGATCACAAAATTTTATCGAACAACCAAGACGGTTTCCACAATAGAAGATCCTGCCTGTCAAATTCGGTGGAATTTTTTACGTTATTTATCAGAACTGGGACGAAAAAGTACCGTCTAATGTAGTATTTTAGATTTACAAGAGGATTTGGATACAGTACCTCACAAGAGAGACTTTTACATAAACTCAAAACACACGGAAACGGTGAAGAACTCTGTGCATGGCTTACCGTAAGAAAGCAGCGTGTAGTATCAAACGGCGAAGCCTCAAACTGGCTAGGCGTAACGAGTGATGTGCCACAGGGGTCGGTCCTAGGCCCAATTCTTTTCATAATATACATTAATGACCTAAAACTCGGTCCCATATGTAAGATCCCCAAAGATGCTGACGATGCTAAACTAGGAGGCAGCGCTGTAAACAGGTGTGACTGCTAAATGAAGTTTAGCTAAATGAAGTTTAATGTAGACAGGTGCAAAGTTATAAACTTCGGAGCCAAAAGATATACGTTATGACTATAAACAATTCGGAAAATAAAATTAGTGATGAACAGGACCTTGGAGTTGTCATTAGCAACAATTTGAAGTACACTAAACAGTGTCACGCAGCAAGTAGAAAAGGCAACCCAATGTTAGGTTTCATAGCCAGGAACATAGTTTACAAGACACCGGAAACCATTCTCACACTTTGTAATTCTTTCGTAAGACCACACCTTGAATATGCAGTCCAGTTTTGGTCCCCAAACTATAAAAAAGAGAAGGAAAAATTAGAGTAAGTACAAAGACACCCGACAAAATTGATCCCATCCCTTAGAAATATGGTATACGAAGAGAGGCTAAAAGTACTGGATCTCTTCTCCCTTGAAAAACGTAGACTTCGCAGCGACTTAATTCAAGTGTTGAAAATTATGAATAAGTTCGAAAAAGTAAATCACAACCATCTTGTCGAAATACAAGAAAATACGGTTACGAAGACAAATGGAATAAAACTCAAATCTAAAAGATGTAGTACTAACGTGGGAAAAAGCTTGTTTTCCTGTAGGTGTGTTGAGCACTGAATGAGTTAACCGTCAAACGTCGTGAATGCTAAGACTGTAAATACCTTCAAAAGTCGTTTAGACAAATACTTCATAGATTCTGATATACTTTGAGAAAAACGCCAGAAATAAACTATAAACAACAGCGATACCGGGAACAGTTTAAAAAAAAAACTGCTGACCGGAATTACATTTTCTTAAACTTTTTGTTTCTTTCTTTAATCAGACAACCCAGTCGTTGGCCAATCAGGCCTCCTGTCGCCTGTCTTTCTCATGTAAACTCATGTAGAATATAATGGGAAAAGCCATAGGCGTAGAGCTGTGAATCACATACACTGGATTAAGTTGAGGGATTTCGTTAATTTGCTGCTGTGAACTCCGATATGGTCAGGTCACTGGGTAAAATCGTACGATATTACATCATTGTGATCACGTCTACTCCGACCAGCAGCAACATCCATCACCTGTAATTGCAATCATGTATATCTGGACCCGCAAGCATTCACTGTTGTCCTTGAAGAAAACATTGTAACATTCTTAGTAGCTGTAGAAAAGCTTTTGATAATTCATTTTCAACCACGTAGTAACAAGGAGATCCACGTCATTACGTATGATGCTCTCACCATCAGCTGGGGCTAGGTTGTGATTTCCCAGACCCATTTGCTGGCTGGCCTACAAATATTATCAGCATTGTGGCTACGACCTCAGACCGTGATGCATGTCAGGACGGTGCTACTGGTGGCTCTGGTGGGGGCCGCAGCAGGTATTTCCTATTGTTGAACAACTTCCTTGTAATACAGTTCACTTTTCGTCCGCCTATCTTCCACACACACACACACACACACACACACACACACACACTTAATCCTCTTTTTTTCCGATCTTGAGGCCGTAAGCCTTAGCATCTCTTAGATTAATATATTGGAATCTTACATCTACACATTTCGCAACTAAAGCGGGCAAAATCTAGCATTGAAGAGTTGTATCCCGTCGTACTCTTTGGTATTTACACGTGGATTTACTGTTAAAAGCACTTATGCAACTCATGTGAGCATATGATCACGTCAACACAATTTGTACAGACAGGTAGAACAGAAAATCCAAACGTTCTCCAGTGGTCTTAAAATGTGTCGTGAGCCTAGCCCGAGGACCAACGTTACCCACCAGCCTTGCCACAACAAAGGAGAAGGAAGCCATCCTGTCCTCACAACTTGAAAACTTCAGATACTGAAATAAAGCAGTGACTAGTTTAACTTATTTGTGTCTGTATTTAACAAACAAGGATAATGGAATGGATAAAAACAGCAACACGTAGAAATTAAAGGAAAAGTGAGAAACGAGAAAAAACGCTGATTTCAAAATACACGGAAGCACAACAGCGTATCACCGACAATAACCAGGTGGATGGAGCAAAGATATCTTTGTTCTTTTATGATATACAACTAAATTCAAACATCAGCAGACCACTCTGTCCTAACGGGGCTACTTGCGATGGAAGAAAATGACAGAAATTTATCGATGAATGTGGTAAGAGAAAGACAAACTTATTTTTCTTAAGGGGTGGAAATATCGTTAAGTCGTGGTTATGAAGCTGAATACTCACAAGTTTATGCTTAAACGGCAATCAACTGTTCTAGTTGGTAAATCATTGTGTTAACAATCCTGTTTAAGAAAAGTATTTCGCCTCATTCGAGGTAAAACGTTTACCCACAAATTCATTACTTCGAGTCAAATCAGGCGACTCTATCTTTAAGTAGCTCGTTAGATTGTGATTATCGAAGCATTTAATGATTTTGAATACCTGTATTTTAGATCACCTCTCAATCATCTTTTTAAGCTCAATAGATCTAATTCTATATTGGCTCTCAGAGGATTCATTTCTCGGTTCTGTAATCATCTTGATAGCTGCTCGCCTCTGTATTTCTCCATTTTGTTTGTCTCTCCTCAAGTAGGTGACCAAAACTAAACACAATATTCAAGATGTGGACGTGAGTTGTAAAGTTGTAAAGTTGTGAGTTGTAAAGAGTTGTAAAGAGTGAGAATAATTTTCCGATACTTAAATCCGAGTCCTTCCTAGGAATTCAAAAATTCTGTTCGCCCTTTTTATTGCTTCTGTGTGCAATTTGCTTGGCTTTAGGTCACTATAGAGTATTACACCCAGGTCGTTTTCCTCATTAACCCTCTGTAGCTCAACTGAATTCATGTTGTATCTTGCCTTGTCACTTACTACCGACTTGCAAAACTCTGCATTTATTCATTTGGCCACCTCTATCCCCAGCCCATCAGTTCCTCTGTTAGTTTGAAGCTGCAGGCGTTCATTTTCTGTTGTAGATTTATTTCCGCGAATCTAGAGATCTTACAGTCAAGCTCATTATCAATATGGTTAATATATATGAGGAAGACAACCGGTCCCAAGCATGTTCCCTGTGGAACCCCACTTCCCTAGTCCACCACTCTGATGCCATCAGGCAGTATCCTAACCATCGAAGCACAACTCCGTCAATGCCAATTGACTTAACTTTTGTTAGTAACCTTTGATATGGAACTTTATCAAATGCATTTTGGAAATGTACATAGATGACATCAACTAATTTATTACTTTCATTATTCATGTTGATAATTTCATAAAAGAAATCAAGCAGATTTCTGAAACATGAGCGCTATCGTCGAAAACAATGCTGAAAATTGTGTATGAAGTAGTGGTGCTCTATATGGTTTACAATCTTGTCCCGAATGACAGTTTCCATTAGTTTACCAACTACAAACGTAAAGCTAATTGGACGATGATTCCCAAGCAGCGACTTATTTCCTCTTTAGACTATCGGTGTTGCACTGGCAGATTTCCATTCCTCTGGAACATTTTCCGTTGCAAGTCACTTTTCGAAGAGCAGACAATAATTTATATATCTTTTTTTTTTTGTCTCTAGTGTCCAGATAGAATTTACCCGGGCCTGACAATATATCTTTATTTGTTATATGTATATGTTGCAAAACGTTTTCCCATCTTATCAATGGAACTGGACTCGGAACATGAGCTGTATCTTTAACTGTAAGCACATGTAAAGAAATCGTTTAAAATCTTTTGTCATAGCTTCTTTGTCTTAAATTGTCACCATTTTCTGTATTGAAAGACCCAACTGATTGGGTAATGACTTACTTACTTCTGACTTAACTATAAAACTCTTTAGGGTTTCTTTTGCTATTTTCAGCAACAAACGCTTCATGCTAACGTTTACTTTGACGTATAAATCTCTTATTTCCCTCTATAAATTTACGTAAAGTACTCTGTCATTGTGTTTATGTGTCTTCTTGAGCTTTCTAAGTGCAACTTTCTTAGACGATAAGCACTTTTTTATGTCGCTGTTCCACCACTTCTGCTTCGTTTTGAAAGAAGACAGTCTTATACGCACAAGTTAATACGTTCCCACCACTACTCTGAAAGTATTACTAAATCTTTTCCAATCCAAATCCAAATCGTCTTCATTAACGATATCGCCCTAGGTTTGCCTGTCAAGAGCAACGCGAAGACCAAGTCTAAAATCTGGTATTTTTTGCGGCCTTCTTGTTGACCAGCATGACAGGCTATGTTGAAAGTTACCTCAACAGTAATTTGTTGCCGATTACTTGTACCAAACATTTTTCCCGTTTCAACATTCCGTGCGAGATCCTCATTTGCAGTTTGAGCTAAATCAGTTTCCATCGCGGGTAGGTCTCTCAACTGATTCTGTTCGGGCACCATCAAGCAAATTTAGGTATAGCCCACGCCCCGTGCAATATACTGGAAATGGATTCACCCCAGTGAGATGCCTGTATGTTAAAGTCTCCCATCATCATCGAATTTCGTTCATTACACATTTCTTTCGTCTACCTCTGGCGTCTGCGCTGACGGCCTACAAACTAATCCACCTGTTATTTTCCTGCAGTTCTTATGTGTAATTTCAACAAAAGTGGAAGAGATTATATCAACAGCTACAACATCTTCTAGTACGGGTTTAAGATTAGATTTGAAGAAGAGCAAGACCCAACCGCCTTCTTTATTATTTCTATCAGTTTTAAAAAGACTGTACCCAGCCAGGATTTACATATTCTAAGAGAAAATCTTTATTTCAAATATCTAACCAAGATTTCGAAATGCCTTAACATATCATAATTTTCCTTCCAAACAATATCCTGCAACTCTGATACATGACTGATGCTTTCCGTCAATGGCACGTTTGTGTACAGCAGTGGGTACAGGGAGCCCGTCTACCGTACCAGTCTTGTCCTGTTCGTTTACCTGAATTGTTTCTTACTTCTCCCTGGAAAGTAACGACAGACCGACCTATTCTGCCTTTTTCCTTACCTGCCTCGTTTCCAACCTACACCAGCCGATCCGTCCTGCTGTTTACCCTCACTGCCTTGTTCCCTGTCTCCATCTGTGAGGTGACTCCTGCTACCCAACTAGTGATCCATACCTATCCGCCCCACTCTTCCATGTTCCTTACCCACCTGTACGTGATCCCTTATTTCTAACTGACCTATCCTGCCATGTTCCTTATGAGTTCCAGTTCCTCTCTGCTCCTCATTGGCGAAACAAACATATATATTTCTATCTTTATATTCATAAATCACTATCAATGATGCAAAAAAAATATAAGGTCATTGAGTAACTTCAACGATATATATATATATATATATATATATATATATATATATATATATATATATATATATATATATATATATATATAGAGAGAGAGAGAGAGAGAGAGAGAGAGAGAGAGAGAGAGAGAGAGAGAGAGAGAGTGTGTGTGTGGGCCTAGCGGTAGCATTCCCGCTTGTGCCACAGAGGTCCCGGGTTCGATCCTGGCTGTTGGAGGTTAGTATGTTCTATAAAGGTGCGCGTTCATATGCACTTTATTCATATATATATATATATATATATATATATATATATATATATATATATATATATATATATATATATATATATATATATATATATATATATTAAATATATTTTTTTTTTTTTTTTTTTATACTTTGTCGCTGTCTCCCGCGTTTGCGAGGTAGCGCAAGGAAACAGACGAAAGAAATGGCCCAACCCCCCCCCCCCCATACACATGTACATACACACGTCCACACACGCAAATATACATACCTACACAGCTTTCCATGGTTTACCCCAGACGCTTCACATGCCTTGCTTCAATCCACTGACAGCACGTCAACCCCTGTATACCACATGACTCCAATTCACTCTATTTCTTGCCCTCCTTTCACCCTCCTGCATGTTCAGGCCCCGATCACACAAAATCTTTTTCACTCCATCTTTCCACCTCCAATTTGGTCTCCCTCTTCTCCTCGTTCCCTCCACCTCCGACACATATATCCTCTTGGTCAATCTCTCCTCACTCATTCTCTCCATGTGCCCAAACCATTTCCCAAACCATGGGAAATTAAATATATATATATATATATTATCCCTGGGGATAGGGGATTAAGAATACTTCCCACGTATTCCCTGCGTGTCGTAGAAGGCGACTAAAAGGGGAGGGAGCGGGGGGCTGGAAATCCTCCCCTCTCGTTTTTTTTTTTTTTTTAATTTTCCAAAAGAAGGAACAGAGTGGGGCCAGGTGAGGATATTCCAAAAAAGGCCCAGTCCTCTGTTCTTAACGCTACCTCGCTAATGCGGTAAATGGCGAATAGTTTAAAAGAAAAGAAAAAGATATAAATATATATATATATATATATATATATATATTTTTTTTTTTTATACTTTGTCGCTGTCTCCCGCGTTTGCAAGGTAGCGCAAGGAAACAGACGAAAGAAATGGCCCCCCCCCCCCCCCCCCATACACATGTATATACATACGTCCACACACGCAAATATACATACCTACACAGCTTTCCATGGTTTACCCCAGACGCTTCACATGCCTTGATTCAATCCACTGACAGCACGTCAGCCCCAGTATACCACATCGCTCCAATTCACTCTATTCCTTGCCCTCCTTTCACCCTCCTGCATGTTCAGGCCCCGATCACACAAAATCTTTTTCACTCCATCTTTCCACCTCCAATTTGGTCTCCCTCTTCTCCTTGTTCCCTCCACCTCCGACACATATATCCTCTTGGTCAATCTTTCCTCACTCATTCTCTCCATGTGCCCAAACCACTTCAAAACACCCTCTTCTGCTCTCTCAACCACGCTCTTTTTATTTCCACACATCTCTCTTACCCCTACGCTACTCACTCGATCAAACCACCTCACACCACACATTGTCCTCAAACATCTCATTTCCAGCACATCCATCCTCCTGCGCACAACTCTATCCATAGCCCACGCCTCGCAACCATACAACATTGTTGGAACCACTATTCCTTCAAACATACCCATTTTTGCTTTCCGAGATAATGTTCTCGACTTCCACACATTCTTCAAGGCCCCCAGAATTTTCGCCCCCTCCCCCACCCTATGATCCACTTCCGCTTCCATGGTTCCATCCGCTGCCAGATCCACTCCCAGATATCTAAAACACTTCACTTCCTCCAGTTTTTCTCCATTCAAACTCACCTCCCAATTGACTTGACCCTCAACCCTACTGTACCTAATAACCTTGCTCTTATTCACATTTACTCTTAACTTTCTTCGTCCACACACTTTACCAAACTCAGTCACCAGCTTCTGCAGTTTCTCACATGAATCAGCCACCAGCGCTGTGTCATCAGCGAACAACAACTGACTCACTTCCCAAGCTCTCTCATCCCCAACAGACTTCATACTTGCCCCTCTTTCCAAAACTCTTGCATTTACCTCCCTAACAACCCCATCCATAAACAAATTAAACAACCATGGAGACATCACACACCCCTGCCGCAAACCTACATTCACTGAGAACCAATCACTTTCCTCTCTTCCTACACGTACACATGCCTTACATCCTCGATAAAAACTTTTCACTGCTTCTAACAACTTGCCTCCCACACCATATATTCTTAATACCTTCCACAGAGCATCTCTATCAACTCTATCATATGCCTTCTCCAGATCCATAAATGCTACATACAAATCCATTTGTTTTTCTAAGTATTTCTCACATACATTCTTCAAAGCAAACACCTGATCCACACACATATATATATATATATATATATATATATATATATATATATATATATATATATATATATATAATCATACTTTGCCGCTGTCTCCCGCGTTAGCGAGGTGGCGCAAGGAATCAGACGAAAGGATGGCCCAACCCACCCACATACACATGAATATACAAAAAACGCCCACACACGCACATATACGTACCTATACATTTCAACGTATGCATACATATACATACATAGACATATACATATATACACATGTACATATTCATACTTGCTGCCTTCATCCATTCTCGTCGCCAACCCGCCACACATGAAATGGCACCATCCTTCCCCCAAGCGCGTGAGAGGTAGCGCGCGGAAAAGACAACAAAGGCCACATTCGTTCACACTCAGTCTCTAGCTGTCATGTGTAATGCACCGATACCATAACTCCCTTTCCATATCTAGGTCCCACAAAACTTTCCATGGTTTAACCTGGTTCAATCCATTGACAGCACGTCGACCCTGGTATACAACATCATTCCAATTCACTCTATTCCTTGCACGCCTTTCACCCTCAAAATCTTTTTCACTCCATCCTTCCACCTCCAATTTGGTCTCCCACTTCTCGTTCCCTCCACCTGTGACACACATATCCTCTTTGTCAGTCTTTCCTCACTCATTATCTCCATGTGACCAAACCATTTCAAGACACCCTCTTCTGCTCTCTCAGCCACTCTTTATTACCACACACCTCTCTTACCCTATTATTACTTACTCGATCAAACCACCTCACACCACATATTGTCCTCAAACATCACATTTCCAACACATCCACCCTCCTCCGCACAACCCTATCTATAGCCTGTGCCTTGCAACCATATAACATTGTTAGAACCACTATTCCTTCAAACATACCTATTTTTGCTCTCCGAGATATCGTTCTCGCCTTCCACACATTCTTCAACGCTCCCAGAATCTTCGCCCCCTCCCCATCCTGTGACTCACTTTCGCTTCCATGAATCCATCCGCTGCTGAATCCACCCCCAGATATTTAAAACACTTCACTTCCTCCAGTCTTTCTCCACTCAAACTTACCTCCCACTTGACTTGTCCCTCAACCCTACTGAACCTAATAACCTTATTCACAGTTACTCTCACCCCTCTTCTTTCACACATTTTACCAAACTCAGTCACCAGCTTCTGCAGTTTCTCACCCGAATCAGCCATAGGCGCTGTATCATCCGCTGACAACAGCTTACTCACTTCCCAAGCCCTCTCATCCACAATAGACTGAATACTTGCCCCTCTCTCCAAAACTCTTGCATTCACCTCACTAACAACTTCATCCATAAACAAATTAACCATGGAGACATCACGCACCCCAGCCGCATACCAACATTCACTGGGAACCAATCACTTTCCGCTCTTCCTACTTGTGCACATGCCTTACATCCTTGATAAAAACTTTTCACTGCTTCTAGCAACTTACCTCCCGTACCATATACTCTTAAAACCTTCCACAAAACATCTCTATCCACCGTATCATATTCCTTCTCTAGATCCATAAACGCTACATACAAATCCATTTGTTTTTCTAAGTATTTCTCACATACATTCTTCAAAGCAAACACCTGATCCACACATCCTCTACCACCTCTGAAACCACACTGCTCTTCCCTGATCTGATGCTCTGTACATGCCTTCACCCTTTCAATCAATACCCTCCCATATAATTTCCCAGGAATACTCAACAAACTTATACCTCTGTAATTTGAACACTAACCTTTATCCCCTCTACCTTTGTACAATGGCACTATGCATGCATTCCGCCAATCCTCAGGCACTTCACCATGAGCCATACATCCACTGAATATCCTTACCAACCAATCAACACCACAATCACCCCCTTTTTTTATTTAAATTCCACTGCAATGGTATCCAAACCCGCCTCCTTGCCGGCTTTCATCTTCCGCAAAGCTTTCATATATATATATATATATATATATATATATATATATATATATATATATATATATATATATATATATATATATATATATATATACATATATATATATATATTTTCATACTATTCGCTATTTCCCGCGATAGCGAGGTAGCGTTAAGAACAGAGGACTGGGCCTTTGAGGGAATATCCTCACCTGGACCTCTTCTCTGTTCCTTCTTTTGGAAAATTAAAAAAAAAAAAAAAAAAACGAGAGGGGAGGATTTCCAGCCCCCCGCTCCCTTCCCTTTTAGTCGCCTTCTACGACACGCAGGGAATACGTGGGAAGTATTCTTTCTCCCCTATCCCTAGGGAAATATATATATATATATATATATATATATATATATATATATATATATATATTTAACAACGCGGTACTGTATGGTCGAAAGAACTCATTAACTCGTCTGCAGATGAAGTTGAAAAGAATGATGTCATACTCCGTCATCTGTATACGAGAGAACTAGTTGCCAACTCACCAGAAGTGTTGACAAAACAAGAGGGATTGCCTATCACTCTCAGACAAGAGTTAAAGTCAAGAAAATGACCTGGTCTTTATCTCCACGAGCCTTGGGGCACACTCCAGTCTCACTCAGGTCCTTCTTACAACCCTCTCTCCGTTACCTTGTACACCACACGCAAGAAGCAGGCAGGGTAACCTGATCATTGCCCTATTTCATAATTTTACAGGCGTCTATACTTGCGTTGTGGCGAGGCTGGTGTGAAAGATCGTTGGGTATACGCTGTGGTGTTTACTGCTGGGTCCTCCGTACAGGGGTACTGATAGCAGCATTTTGAGATAAGAACACAGAACACTGCACGAGGCCCACTGGCTCATGCTAGGTAGGTTCTGAGTCTGTTCACCCTGCAACTAACCGCCTGAACCCATAAACACATCCAACCTTCGTTTAAAGCCAGATTCTCATCATCGATTCCCAGTTAGTGATGGGACGTGCTGGAAAGGCTAACTACAAACTACTGTGTATATCTTTTGATCTAATGGGGAGTGGTCAGTAGGTGACCTATACTACATGTTGATAGTGAAAGTCGTTACTTGAAGGAAGGGATGTATGGACACACCAAGAGGAAGATGGTAGATCAGACTGCTGATAGCAGAGATAGAAGTAAGTTGAGAGCGGCAGTTAGATGATGGTTCAAACATACTCTTACCTTACTGACTGACACAGTAGAACCCTCCATCACCGCTCACCTTCCAGTGCGGCCTGTCGTACGGGAGTAGCAGACGACCCTGCCAAGGCGGCCACCGCTCGCTACGACAACCTGCCCTCAGGAACTGGTACCTGCCCTTGGAGCTTCGGGAGAACAGCCTAATCCCGCTCAACACAAGCACACAAAGGGGGAACCACCCTCACCAGCCAGACGGCCAACCTGTGCTAACCTGTGCTCTTGGACCACATCCTGTAAAGGGAGTGGGTCCAGGTTGGGGCTTTTACTGAGCACACCTCTAAGGTCCCGGTAAGTACGCCCTAACCCTCTGAGAGCACTCGCACTTTCTTGCCACCATGCGCCACGCCACTTCAATGTGGCAGATGTCACATGCGGTGTGCCTCTCCCGGTGAAATCCCGTACGCCCTGAAGGACTTCCGGGGAGCCGTAATAGCTGCACTTGTGTTGGTGTGCAGCTGAAAGTGCGAAATGGACACCAGAGACTTGGGGGGTCGATGATAAAAGCTTCCGTGCCTTTGGAAGCCACGATGTCCGGCTTCCTAAAGGACCCCACACTCGGAACGCGAGGCTCACAGGACACTTCGTACCTCATCTGTCTCAATCGTCCAGCCAAATCGACACTGATGTTGTCGTGCCTCTTTACCCTCCCACCATGGGTACGTGGGCACATCTGTGCGATATGCCCAAGCTTACTGGGCTTATGACAGGTGTCACAGAAGTCGTTGATCTCGAGCCGGCCTCTGGAAGCCCTGGCAGGAGTGGGTAAAGCGCCAATCCTCACTTGGACGGCCTTCACATAATCAGACCCGGACAGGAAGCGGTTCCCACTATCAACCCATCTACTAACCTGAGGCAAGGCAGTAGATGGAGCGAGATCCGCACCGTCAGTGGTGCTGATCAGATTAGCCCTCCATACGCGATGGCGTTCGAGTTTATTACTCGTCTGCCGACCAGCAATGCACGCGGATCCAGTCCAGCGCTGCAGGCTTGCTCAACACTGCAGGCTCTAGGACAGCCGCCTGAATCACCGGGTCGGTCGAGGTGAGCAATTTCTCGAACCTGGCTTGTATATTTAGTCGGACGGTTGAGACAATGTCCGGTATACCAAGCCCACCATCTCCTGCCGCCGAGTGGAAGTAAGTACAGGGCACGTCATGGGCTAGACGGAGCCAGCGGCGAACCGCGACTCGCACTTGTCTGCCATGCGTGCTAGCTGTGTCTTACACACTTCCCCCAGCACCAAGCGAGGCATGAGCTTTGGCACTAGCTGTCCCACGAGCAACGCAATCCGCAGTTGAAGTTTTAGAGGGGCACTGGTGATGTTACAGAGCCCCTCGTCTAGCAGGGCACCGTAGGAATTTTGCCTTCCTCCTGCTGCGACGAGAATACCGAGGTACTTATTGTCGTCCTCAGCGCTCATGGAGCCGATAGCGTTACCCAAGACTTGAACGTTCTACTTTTGTTGACGTACCAAGTCTTGCGCTTGACGTCGACCTCCGTGCTGAGGGAACAACACTTTCACGGGTTTACTCGTAGTCCACCACCCCCCCCCCCCCCCCTTCCCCCACAAGAGTCTCCGCCATCATGTTAATTGCCTGTTGCAGGCCAGTCGGCGTCTTCGCTACCAAAACCAGATCGTCGGCGAATGCCAGTGATGACACCTTTTGGTCTCCGAACCCATTTCCTACACCAGATTCCATAACATTTGTGATTCCCTCGTCAATTACAAGGTTGAAAATGTTTGGTGATAACGGATCGCCCTGTTTGACCCCACGAGTCATATTCATCCTTTCCGACATCTCGCCGCTGCCTTCAATATCAGTGAAGGCTCAGTCGTACGTCGGCATGATATATGTCCTGACGAGGGCTGGAATGCCCTTCCGCGACATGGCCCGCTCGATAGTGCTATGATTAACACTATCGAATGCTTTGGCCATGTCGAGGAATGCCAGGTGCACACCGTGGGCGTGTGCCCGCGCACGACCGATGATCACGTCCAGGATCGTGAGGTTCTCAAGGCAGCCGTCCACAGGAACGAATGTCTTTTGAGCTCCATCGATCTGTACGAGGCTCGAGATGCGGCTCCTCAGTATCTTATGGAGCAGGCGGACTATGACACAGGAGATCGTAATAGGCCTGTAGTCCTTGGGTTCTGTTGGGTTTGGTACCTTAGGAATCAGCGCCGTTCTGGCAACGTTGACGTGGCAAGCCACAGGTTGAACATTCTACAGAGAATTCTTGGAGGAATGGACTTCAACAAACGAGTCGGCATTCCGTCAGGACCAGGGGCAGATGTCTTCCTGGCTTTGAGGTGGTGTGCTACCTCACCTACGGTAATAACCTCTGCAAGTTGTCCATGTTCTGAGTCACAATTGGTATTGACACGCTCATCCGGCTCAGATGGGCGAGAGAAGAGGGCGCCCCAAAAGAGGTAGAGGCTTTCCGGCCCAACTGTACCTGGCACCTTGTTCCATAAATCTACTACTCAATTCCCCAACCAATATTTACCCACATCCGACCTGAATCTATTTCTTCTTATTCAAATCCATTATTTCTTGTCCTATCCGGTGGCACCATTTTAAAAACTTTATTCATGTTACCTTTATTGATTCCATTCACCCATTTAAAAACCTCAATCATATGCCCTCCTCCTCTTGAGTGTATGTTCAGTCTTTTTCACTTTTCTTCATAAGTGAGGTTTCTAATTCCAAGGATCATTTTCGTCATGCACTTTTGTGGTCTCTAAACAATCATTATCAACTACATAGTATGGAGCCCAAAACTGTGCCGCATAATCCAAATGTGGTCTTACCTACGCAAGATAAAGTTGTAATAATACTCTAAGAGTTTTATTGCTAACAGTCTTATCAATGCATCTTAAAATCCTATTAGCATTATTACACACTTTAATATATTTTTGCCGCGGCTTAATATCCTTGCTCACCAGGACTCCTAAATCTCTTTCGCGTTGTTTCACCAATAGTAATAATGTCCATTTGGTAATTAGTGTTCCTGTCTTTACCCACACGAAGTGTTCTGCACTTATCTATGTTGAATTCCATCTTCCATGTAATTACTTGATTGGAAGCCCAACTGCGTCAAGACTTCAGATACTTTTATGACGACTCTCAACTTGGGAGTCACATTGAATTATAACCTGCAATGCGTTACGTGAGCTGTAAAGTAATTTTCATCAACTTTTAACTGACATTTTATATATATATATATATATATATATATATATATATATATATATATATATATATATATATATATATATATATATATATTCTTTGGCGTCCACCCTCTCCTGTTGATATAAACAGCGAGTTTTAGCGGACTTTTAAGTTTCATCTTGGGTTCTCTTTCCTTCGTGTGGCGACGCTATTGTTCTTCTCTGACCCATCCTGCGAGCTCTTTTATTCAAGTATCCATCGTTCTCCAGGGCAAGTGTGCTACCCGCCGTACCAAGTAGTAGGTGACGTGTGCATCTACCTCAACACAGAGATTCCCTCCACCTGGCAGGAGGCTCGGGACCTGTGTAGTAGCCTAGCTGGTGACGGCGCCACCTCCGACCTGGCTATCTTCCCTTCATGTGATACCTTCAGCAACTTCGCTGGCTACCTCGCCCTCACTGGTAAGTATCATTACAGATCTGCGAGTAAGTACGCGCCTGTAACTCACCTGTAGTTATCTTCGACTACTAAAATATATTACAGACTAAACAGTTGAACACAAAAATGATGAAAAATTAATATTATCTCGATGCCTTGCCTCATTTTCATTCCGAACGCTTACTTCACCGAGAAATATAAGCATGAATCTTTCGTACTGGAGTATTAGTGTTTGGTTTAGGCTAAAAACTTGGTGTTTATTAGTTATTGATTTACTAATCACGTTCTCAGTTTCCTAATCGCATCTAGGAATTTATCAATGAACCACATCCAGGATTTTGTTTCTTGCTTACCATGTATAACTCACTTCTAATTTGATAATTGCTTCTCAGACAGTGTTTGTGTACATTCTACGCCTAGAATTCTGAGAGTTGTTAACCATGTCTAGGACGAGTAAAGATATTTGTCTCGATGACCCATCCTCGCCACCGTAACACAAACATCCACCTCGACAGCTATGTGCTCTGTAGGTGCACTACTACCGTGTGGAATGTGACCCAAAGTGGGCCCTGTCACTAGGCTTTTCTGGCAACCTTTGAGAATCCCGGACGTAGTAGATCTATGCTTGTATCATTTGTCGATACTGCAGTAGAAATTCCATGTTTTACCCTCATGAGGAGAACCGGGAATTAAAGCAATATTGCCATAGTAAGGTCAAGGCGAAACAGGACTATTCTCGTTGTCCTGGACACACAGGATGTGGAAGGACAAATTGAGTGTGAGTGAGTCATGCACCGCTGTTTGTGTGACTGACAACAGCTGGGTTTAGGCGGTGATGCCAGAGGTGCATAGCCTTAGACCTTGAGTTTAATAATTTGACATCCCATTACTGTCCCAATATTGGGCCGACATATTTCTAGATTGTATGTACAGTGTTGCCAAATCTAGCTAAACTTACATGAGTTATTGTGACTGGTATGTAGAAGTGAATCTTTAGAACGAGATAAAGTAAAAATATTCTCTGAGAACTTAATGTACAGCATAACTTTGGACAACGTACAGTGGAAACGCTGATACACATATAATTACTTCATTTGTGACATTAAACATTATGGTGCACTCTATTTCCATAGTAATTATCATACTGTTAAAACCTATCAGTATTGCAGCAGTAATAAAACAACCATTTTCAGCAAAATTTGGATCAAACATGTAAAGAGGGTTGGAAAATGATGTAACATATGAGAGTCACCAGCAATTTTGTTGGAAACGAGGATATCCTAAAAACACAGTCCACTGCACGAGGAGTTGGTAACTTTATAGTATTTCGACGTGTTTACATAGTTTACGTCAATTTTGCCTCAGTTGCTGAAATATCTGGAAGTCTATGTAAACAGTTAGAAGCTGAGTCATACATCAGCTTAAAACAACACGATTGAAATTACAAACAGAAGATATGCAACGCCATAGTTTAAACAGGATATCACACCCTGACACTTCGTAGCCACAGCCTTACGTATACGTTACGTTCTCAGAAATATAATGACTACCGTCAGTAATGAACCTAGTTTTATTATAATTCATGTAATGACTATCAGCCCACTAGGTTCTGACAACGACCCTTTGTGACCTCTATCATCCTTTTGCACTGCCGTTCACAGAATGAGCCTGGGTTGCTCAATAAACTTGACGATGATACCAGCAGAAATCAAATCAAATTACAGAGGAGGTTCACACTATCCGACACACACACTGTATACGCACTGGCATCTTGGTTGGTTGGTTGTTGTTGTTAGGCCTATCGACTCCCAAGGTCATCAAACAAAATAATTATAAGACCATAAACACTTGCTGATAAGTATAGAATCCTTGTCCCATCCACCATACCCCTATCGTCTCTCCATACAATACAAGAACCTCACTGCGTAAGGCAAACGCTGAAGCAGTCAGTGCGTCTTGCTGGCCTTCTATTATGAAAGTCATAACGTAACGTACGTTTAGTTTGGGCATCCCCTCCTACGACATCTATTGCCCCAATAGACTACTATCTGATCATGTTGTTGACAAGAACTATTTACTATGACAAATAGCAACATCAAGCAAAACAAAAGACCTAACGTAAGCAGTACATTATGAATGCAAAATGGCGTCTCTCTCTCTACCTCTGACGTCTCAATTATTCATGGAAAACTAACCCGCGGTGGCCGCTGATCCGGTCCTGGGGTGTCCGCTGATCCGGTCCCAGGTGGGGTGTCGGTCCATCATGGCACGTCAACGTCTGCCGCGATAGATGACATCCGTGTCCTAGAGATGGTCTGGAGACTCCTCAGTAGCACCGGTCACGTCACAATCTTCACCTAGGAGTATTTCCCTGTCTTTGGTGCCGCCACAACCGTTGTGCTGCACTAGTCTAGGCTTCCACACCATTATCCAACGGCTGAGGTTACCACATTGCATCAGATGCTGACTTGGCTTGCACATTCCGCCCAATGGATGGTGTACATAGCATTAGATAACTTCTCAAGGATGCGGTAGCTTAACTAGGCTTGCATATCCCCTGTGCAGCGGATGAGGTGCGTTACAGCAAATAGCACTTACGCGTTCGCGATAGTCTTCTCCATGCGAGGGGTAACACAGCCACACATTATCCAGCACCGGGGAAGTATTTTACGGAAGATTTAACGTCATTCAGCCAATACATAACCTCGTCAGTTACCTTAGGCTCTCATATACCACTTGTATAACTCCTCGACACTGCAGTGTTGCCGCCGATGTTCCTTCATTATCCACTCAGGATAATCAGATGCCCGGCCGGTCACCTATCATCTTGACTGGTCACAAAAGATGATGCATTACGAGAACACTGGTTACGTAATGCTATCACTTGGCTGATGCAGTCACTGGCGTCCAGCTCGCTCCGCCAACAAGTCAAACCGAAGGATATATGTACACTGCGAATTAGCAATATGTCGTTCCATTGTTTTTGTTCGCCTTAGCCTGCGGGTTGGTGTTGCTAAAGTATTTTATGTGTCAAGGTTCACATGAATAATCTGAGTTTTCCATTGTTTTTGTTCGCCTTAGCCTGCGGGTTGGTGTTGCTAAAGTATTTTATATGTCAAGGTTCACGTGAATAATCTGAGCTTAAGACACATGCCACCACTGCGTGTATGATGCCACCACTGCGTGTATGATGTAGCACTGAACTTTTCCAGAGTGACATGAAATTAGGTTTGTACAGAGTACAGTTCACCAGGGAAATTTCCCATTGACGGACGCCTTCCTAATCACATATATCTGGTGTACAAAAAAAAAATCCACTTTTGGTTAAGTTACACTAAATGATGTTACGTACACTTGGTTCTTAAGTGTTGGGTTAAGACTGGCTCACAGTGCTTGCAACATCCTCAAGATGGACTGCTTCCCGCTGCTTGACACACACGTCACGGTTCTTGTCACAAAACTGACTGCATTCTACCTGTGTGTGAGGTGTCGATAAACTTACTAGCACTTGCCTACCGAATGTTCATCATATCAGGAAATGTTTACAAGCGTTAAACATGGGAAGGTGTAAGAGAAAGTTTCCTTATTATCATTACTATATTATTATTATTATTATTGTAATTATTATTATTTTTTTTTTTTTTTTTTTGCTTTGTCGCTGTCTCCCGCGTTTGCGAGGTAGCGCAAGGAAACAGACGAAAGAAATGGCCCAACCCACCCCCATACACATGTATATACATACGTCCACACACGCAAATATACATACCTCCACAGCTTTCCATGGTTTACCCCAGACGCTTCACATGCCTTGATTCAATCCACTGACAGCACGTCAACCCCGGTATACCACATCGATCCAATTCACTCTATTCCTTGCCCTCCTTTCACCCTCCTGCATGTTCAGCCCCGATCACACAAAATCTTTTTCACTCCATCATTCCACCTCCAATTTGGTCTCCCTCTTCTCCTCGTTCCCTCCACCTCCGACATATATATCCTCTTGGTCAATCTTTCCTCACTCATTCTCTCCATGTACCCAAACCATTTCAAAACACCCTCTTCTGCTCTCTCAACCACGCTCTCTTTATTTCCACACATCTCTCTTACCCTTACGTTACTTACTCGATCAAACCACCTCACACCACACATTGTCCTCAAACATCTCATTTCCAGCACATCCATCCTCCTGCGCACAACTCTATCCATAGCCCACGCCTCGCAACCATACAACATTGTTGGAACCACTATTCCTTCAAACATACCCATTTTTGCTTTCCGAGATAATGCTCTCGACTTCCACACATTCTTCAAGGCTCCCAGAATTTTCGCCTCCTCCCCCACCCTATGATCCACTTCCGCTTCCATGGTTCCATCCGCTGTCAGATCCACTCCCAGATATCTAAAACACTTCACTTCCTCCAGTTTTTCTCCATTCAAACTCACCTCCCAATTGACTTGACCCTCAACCCTACACATTATTATTATTATTATTATTATTATTATTATTATTATCATTATTATTATTATTATTATTATTATTATTATTGTTTTTATTATTATTATCATTATTATCATTATTATTATTATTATTATTATTATCTTTTTTTTTTTTTTTGCTTTGTCGCTGTCTCCCGCGTTTGCGAGGTAGCGCAAGGAAACAGACGAAAGAAATGGCCCAACCCACCCCCATACACATGTATATACATACGTCCACACACGCAAATATACATACCTACACAGCTTTCCATGGTTTACCCCAGACGCTTCACATGCCTTGATTCAATCTACTGACAGCACGTCAACCCCGGTATACCACATCGCTCCAATTCACTCTATTCCTTGCCCTCCTTTCACCCTCCTGCATGTTCAGGCCCCGATCACACAAAATCTTTTTCACTCCATCTTTCCACCTCCAATTTGGTCTCCCTCTTCTCCTCGTTCCCTCCACCTCCGACACATATATCCTCTTGGTCAATCTTTCCTCACTCATTCTCTCCATGTGCCCAAACCATTTCAAAACACCCTCTTCTGCTCTCTCAACCACGCTCTCTTTATTTCCACACATCTCTCTTACCCTTACGTTACTTACTCGATCAAACCACCTCACACCACACATTGTCCTCAAACATCTCATTTCCAGCACATCCATCCTCCTGCGCACAACTCTATCCATAGCCCACGCCTCGCAACCATACAACATTGTTGGAACCACTATTCCTTCAAACATACCCATTTTTGCTTTCCGAGATAATGTTCTCGACTTCCACACATTCTTCAAGGCTCCCAGAATTTTCGCCCCCTCCCCCACCCTATGATCCACTTCCGCTTCCATGGTTCCATCCGCTGCCAGATCCACTCCCAGATATCTAAAACACTTCACTTCCTCCAGTTTTTCTCCATTCAAACTCACCTCCCAATTGACTTGACCCTCAACCCTACTGTACCGAATAACCTTGCTCTTATTCACATTTACTCTTAACTTTCTTCTTTCACACACTTTACCAAACTCAGTCACCAGCTTCTGCAGTTTCTCACATGAATCAGCCACCAGCGCTGTATCATCAGCGAACAACAACTGACTCACTTCCCAAGCTCTCTCATCCCCAACAGACTTCATACTTGCCCCTTTCCAAAACTCTTGCATTCACCTCCCTAACAACCCCATCCATAAACAAATTAAACAACCATGGAGACATCACACACCCCTGCCGCAAACCTACATTCACTGAGAACCAATCACTTTCCTCTCTTCCTACACGTACACATGCCTTACATCCTCGATAAAAACTTTTCACTGCTTCTAACAACTTGCCTTCCACACCATACATTCTTAATACCTTCCACAGAGCATCTCTATCAACTCTATAATATGCCTTCTCCAGGTCCATAAATGCTACATACAAATCCATTTGCTTTTCTAAGTATTTCTCACATTCTTCAAAGCAAACACCTGATCCACACATCCTGTACCACTTCTGAAACCACACTGCTCTTCTCCAATCTGATGCTCTGTACATGCCTTCACCCTCTCAATCAATATCCTCCCATATAATTTACCAGGAATACTCAACAAACTTATACCTCTGTAATTTGAGCACTCACTCTTATCCCCTTTGCCTTTGTACAATGGCACTATGCACGCATTCCGCCAATCCTCAGGCACCTCACCATGAGTCATACATACATCAAATAACCTTACCAACCAGTCAACAATACAGTCACCCCCTTTTTTAATAAATTCCACTGCAATACCATCCAAACCTGCTGCCTTGCCGGCTTTCATCTTCCGCAAAGCTTTTACTACCTCTTCTCTGCTTACCAAATCATTTTCCCTAACCCTCTCACTTTGCACACCACCTCGACCAAAACACCCTATATCTGCCACTCTATCATCAAACACATTCAACAAACCTTCAAAATACTCACTCCATCTCCTTCTCACATCACCACTACTTGTTGTCACCTCCCCATTTGCGCCCTTCACCGAAGCTCCCATTTGCTCCCTTGTCTTACGCACTTTACCTCCTTCCAGAACATCTTTTTATTCTCCCTAAAATTTAATGATACTCTCTCACCTCAACTCTCATTTGCCCTTTTTTTCACCTCTTGCACCTTTCTCTTGACCTCCTGTCTCTTTCTTTTATACATCTCCCACTCAATTGCATTTTTTCCCTGCAAAAATCGTCCAAATGCCTCTCTCTTCTCTTTCACTAATACTCTTACTTCTTCATCCCACCACTCACTACCCTTTCTAATCAACCCACCTCCCACTCTTCTCATGCCACAAGCATCTTTTGCGCAATCCATCACTGATTCCCTAAATACATCCCATTCCTCCCCCACTCCCCCTTACTTCCATTGTTCTCACCTTTTTCCATTCTGTACTCAGTCTCTCCTGGTACTTCCTCACACAAGTCTCCTTCCCAAGCTCACTTACTCTCACCACCCTCTTCACCCCAACATTCACTCTTCTTTTCTGAAAACCCATACAAATCTTCACCTTAGCCTCCACAAGATAATGATCAGACATCCCTCCAGTTGCACCTCTCAGCACATTAACATCCAAAAGTCTCTCTTTCGCGCGTCTGTCAATTAACAAGTAATCCAATAACGCTCTCTGGCCATCTCTCCTACTTACATAAGTATACTTATGTATATCTCGCTTTTTAAACCAGGTATTCCCAATCATCAGTCCTTTTTCAGCACATAAAACTACAAGCTCTTCACCATTTCCATTTACAACACTGAACACCCTATGTATACCAATTATTCCCTCAACTGCCACATTACTCACCTTTGCATTCAAATCACCCATCACTATAACCCGGTCTCGTGCATCAAAACCACTAGACCGGGTTATAGTGATTATTATTATTATTATTATTATTATTATTATTATTATTATTATTATTATTATTATTATTATTATTGTTATCATTATTATTATCATCATCATCATCATTATTATTATCATCATCATCATTATTGCTGTTATCATTATTGAAGAATTACGTAGAGCGAAGTGTTAACATGAGAGCGATGGTGGTACCCTGGTGGTTAGGTATGAGCCACAGCTGAACCAGTCCCTGGCCTATATGGTTGACCACACGCCAGGAAGCCTTCCCGTTGCTCGTACACTTGGCCACGATAGACAGCCTCTCCTTCTGTACTGTATGACTATGTAAGACATGTTACTCATACACCTTCCCTCCCAGTCACACATACACCTCCCCAGCCAGAGCCACACATACACCTCCCCAGCCAGAGCCACACATACACCTCCCTTGCCAGAGCCACACATATACCTCCCTTGCCAGAGCCACACATACACCTCCCCAGCCAGAGCCACACATACACCTCCCTTGTCAGAGCCACGCATACACCCTCCCATCCAGAGCCACACATACACCTCCCTTTCCTGAGCCACACATGCACCTCCAGAGCTAGAGCCAAACATACATCTCCCTGCCACATCCGTGCGTACACCTCCCCTTCTACAGCCACACATACACGTCACCTGCCAAGGCCACATATACCCCAACTCCGCCACAATCACACACACATACTCACACCTCCCCTGCCACATACACACTTCTCCTACCACACACACACACACACACACACACACACACACACAAACACACACACACACACCCCTCCCTTGCCAGACTAACATGGCGGTGATCCTCCACAGCTCCGCCCAACTCCACCTTCTGGGTAGGCGCCCACACGGAGTTCACAGTCAACAACTGGCGCTGGCTGGACGGTGAACCGCTGGCCACGGGCGTCCCCTACTGGGCCTACAGTGAAGGTCATGATGATGGCGAGGACTGCGCGGCCATGGATGGCAACAGAAGGCTCCAAGTCGCCGACTACGACTGTGAGGAACCAAGGTGAGGCCCGAGTCTTCAGTGGAGTCGCGAGGACGACAAACAACTGACGATCTTAAGTATTTTTACTGTACAACAGCGTCCATCACTTACTGTCTCTTGATACATCACATCTACTGAGATAATCTCTTTACTGAGTCACAAGAGCCTATGCAACCAAGACTGTATTCTTTATGTATGTATTGGTTCAGTCTTGCTCAGAAGGTAGAACAATACTGCATAGCACCATAACGAACCTCTGAGTGTTGACAGGAAAGAGGGAAGCGTTTCCACAGCACCCTTGGTGTGCCCACGTCCATCTGTTGTGTCCTTTGTCCTCAGGTTCTCCATCTGCTCGATGCCCTTGTTGCGCCAACACGACACCACACACAAGAGTTCCTCCCATCATCGTGAATGCCCATATGGCAGCGTGGAGGTGAGTGACCTGCTGGGTAATGCTGAATGGCATTATAGAACATACTGTAATGCACTGAGAGGTGGGTGTGGGGTCCAGGGCGTAAATGGCAATGGTTTGAGAATCCGTAGAATGTATTGCGTCAGCCGGCATGAGTGTCACATGGTTAAAAGATATCCATAGATGTACGTGTCAACAGTGTCTTCCCACATGCAGCACAGGGTTAGTACTTTAGGGAAGAATGAGGGTCACACGGGAAAGACACGACTCATAAGACGACGACCGATTTGTTTGACAAGAAGGAATATGACTAGTAGCGTGCATGATATGCGGCCCAGGGGAGAGTAGGGGAGGAGTCTGTCAGTTCATAAGGTAACATTACTTAGTTGTTGTTTTAGGTGGCACAGGGATCGAAATAAAGTACTGAAAAGGACAAAATTGAAAAGCTAAGAGGATCCGAAACTCTACTGAGTGAGGTTGAGCTGATGTGAAGGCAGTTCGTGAATGCATCACTCGAGGCTGCCAGTGTGTGTTGCGACCTGTATAGGTTGTGGACCCACAATGTAGGCAAGTGGAGGAACGGTCATCAGCCGCTCCCCCTTGGCTTCTGTTGGCACCCGACGTACCAACAGTGGCTGGTACGATGTTCCCGAAGCACTTTTTTTTTTTCTAACGTTACGGGAGCCACGGTATTAAACCCGTGACAAGGGTAGACGTCCCGAAAAAGTTCACACAGTCCTGCCACCCGTAGGAAGCAGAGGACCACGGTCAAGTGTTGGAGGCTGCCCCTGTGTTCGGTCCTTGGGACCACCTCCCTTTAGCAGTTGTGCTACTCCACCAGCAAGCAAAGCTGGACAGCTCCCGACTCTCAGCTGTGAAGTGGCTCATGCTGGATCACCACAAACGGAGCCAAGGTTTCAGGCGTCGCGATCACACTAGTCACACAGCGGAAGGCTTAATAGTGTGACAGTATTCGCGACCCTCTAAGAGATTTAGACTTAGAAACAAAATTTGGTGTTGGAAAAAAAGGCGTTTTGGATGTAGGTGAATCTACTACAAATTGACGATAAACGAAAGGCAAAGAATATAGAATATAAAGTATTTGATACAAAAGGAAATCAAAAGCGAAACATATGAAACCAAAAAAGAATAGTGGGCTGTTCAGGACGAAAGTATATATCAATACAGTGGGAAAGAATGGCACAAGTCTGGGTAAATAACCAATGATGAAGGAAGGATCTTGAGGAAATGATTCGAATATTAGGGTAAAAAAGACAAATGAATTGGTTCAGTAAGATTAGAGGTAGAGACAGGAGCAGATATATGTGAGCGAGGATGATATCAAAAAGGAGAAAGTAAGAAGAGAAATAACATCTAAAAGAACGAGCAAGTTTGAGAGAGTAGGGGAGGTGATGAGCGAGATAGTGAGAAGTGGAGGTGAAATTGCCCTGGGAGTGGATCTGTGAAGTGTGCCTGGAGGCATGGGAAAGTGGTGAGGTGTACCTAGCTACTGGACGAAGGTAGTAACTGTTCCAATGTAAAAAGAAGAAGACGGTATAGACCTGGGTGTATGAATTATCCATGAATAAGTCTCCATCGACCTCCGTGGTGTAGCAGTTAGCCTTTCTTACCGTAACGAATTCACGGGCCGCCCAGATCGAGCGCATGGGTTCGAATCCTGGTTGTGGAAGTCGGTCCACACTCATCTCAGCAGTTCATCCACCCTTAGATGTTAGTCGATATAATATATATATACATATATATATACATATATATATATATATATATATATATATATATATATATATATATATATATATATATATATATATATTATCATTTTTTTTTTTTTATTATACTTTGTCGCTGTCTCCCGCGTTTGCGAGGTAGCGCAAGGAAACAGACGAAAGAAATGGCCCAACCCCCCCCCCCCATACACATGTATATACATACGTCCACACACGCAAATATACATACCTACACAGCTTTCCATGGTTTACCCCAGACGCTTCACATGCCTTGATTCAATCCACTGACAGCACGTCAACCCCGGTATACCACATCCCTCCAATTCACTCTATTCCTTGCCCTCCTTTCACCCTCCTGCATGTTCAGGCCCAGATCACACAAAATCTTTTTCACTCCATCTTTCCACCTCCAATTTGGTCTCCCTCTTCTCCTCGTTCCCTCCACCTCCGACACATATATCCTCTTGGTCAATCTTTCCTCACTCATTCTCTCCATGTGCCCAAACCACTTCAAAACACCCTCTTCTGCTCTCTCAACCACGCTCTTTTTATTTCCACACATCTCTCTTACCCTTACGTTACTCACTCGATCAAACCACCTCACACCACACATTGTCCTCAAACATCTCATTTCCAGCACATCCATATATACATATATATATACATATATATATATATATATATATATATATATATATATATATATATATATATATATATATATATATATATATTATTAGGTACAGTAGGGTTGAGGGTCAAGTCAATTGGGAGGTGAGTTTGAATGGAGAAAAACTGGAGGAAGTGAAGTGTTTTAGATATCTGGGAGTGGATCTGGCAGCGGATGGAACCATGGAAGCAGAAGTGGATCATAGGGTGGGGGAGGGGGCGAAAATCCTGGGGGCCTTGAGGAATGTGTGGAAGTCGAGAACATTATCTCGGAAAGCAAAAATGGGTATGTTTGAAGGAATAGTGGTTCCAACAATGTTGTATGGTTGCGAGGCGTGGGCTATGGATAGAGTTGTGCGCAGGAGGATGGATGTGCTGGAAATGAGATGTTTGAGGACAATGTGTGGTGTGAGGTGGTTTGATCGAGTGAGTAACGTAAGGGTAAGAGAGATGTGTGGAAATAAAAAGAGCGTGGTTGAGAGAGCAGAAGAGGGTGTTTTGAAGTGGTTTGGGCACATGGAGAGGATGAGTGAGGAAAGATTGACCAAGAGGATATATGTGTCGGAGGTGGAGGGAACAAGGAGAAGAGGGAGACCAAATTGGAGGTGGAAAGATGGAGTGAAAAAGATTTTGTGTGATCGGGGCCTGAGCATGCAGGAGGGTGAAAGGAGGGCAAGGAATAGAGTGAATTGGAGCGATGTGGTATACCGGGGTTGACGTGCTGTCAGTGGATTGAAGCAGGGCATGTGAAGCGTCTGGGGTAACCATGGAAAGCTGTGTAGGTATGTATATTTGCGTGTGTGGACGTATGTATATACATGTGTATGGGGGGGGTTGGGCCATTTCTTTCGTCTGTTTCCTTGCGCTACCTCGCAAACGCGGGAGACAGCGACAAAGTATAATAATAATAAAAAAATATATACAATTGACACTTTTGTAGTATAATCAGGTCTAGTATCATGAATCAAGGGATTGGTATATGGGTACGGTATAATCTAGCTGCCGCTCGCGTCCTCGAACAGGTGAGTGCATCACTTACCATTGCAACGGAGAGGTGAACAAATGTGCAGACTGCAGAGGACCTCAGAGGAAACAGTCTTACGAGCGTCAAAATCCACAGTAATTATGATGATTCAAAAAAGCGTTTGGTATGGTTAACCTCATTAGTTTGAACTAAATTAACTTACGTATAGTATGTGTATGTCTTCGACTGTACTACACATTGTAACCACCTTCTACCATGATCTTAGTGTTAAGGACAACGTGAGGTGTCATTTATTTATGCACAGATGACACCAGAGGTGAATGGCTGACGCTACCAGCTGCTTGTAATGTCCTTTAGAGATGAGGCCACAAGGTGAGAGCTGGACAACATGACAGTGCCTGAAGTGAGGGAGGGAAGGAGACTCAACATACAGCGTCGGTAGGCACGGTGGGGCATCATCAGTGGGGCTCTTGCTCCTTACTTGTGCTTTGGTTATTGCAGGTGGGAGACTTCTGCTACTGGTTCAGCAACGACAGGACGTATTGGTGGGATGCAGAGGACTACTGCAGAACCCACTACTCGTCCAACATGGGCGAGCTCTTCGCCCCGAGTTCCTGCGACGAGTTCACCAAAGTGGCCCACCACATGGAGGTCGCCGGTACGAACACTCCCATAACACAGGCCCCCCCCCCCCCCCCCTCTCTCTCTCTCTCTCTCTCTCTCTCTTCTCTCTCTCTCTCTCTCTCTAGGGGGGGGGAGGAACTGTTTACTAGGCATTACTAGCTTATGTCTTACAAGCGTTGGATATACAACAATAGCCTTTTAATTGGTAGTACATTAGTTGCACAGAAAGAGAAGGTAAAACCAAAATTTCAGTTTATCTTGTATGGTAAATTCAAATAATTGAAGGATCATAATAGGAAGTACAGCGCTACATCCCGTACTACAGTAACTGATCTCGGACTTTCTTACTTGCCAGAGCGGGACAAGAGCCACTGGGTGGGCGCGTCCGACATCAGCGGCCACCAAGAATGGTTCTGGGTGAACGGCGATCCTGTGCCCGGCGGCCCGCCCTTCTGGGCCACAGACTCACCCAGCAACCACTTGACCAGCGGCCCTAACGACTTCTGTGCCCTCATGTCCAACACCAAGCGCTTCTACCTGGTAGACGGGAAGTGCAACGACGAGAACTACTTCATCTGTAAACTTCATTATGTGGAATGATACTTTGAAAATACTGCAAATGCTTTCCTTTATCTTATATTTAGAACAGATTAAGATCGAGTTAAGCTCAAACGTTTCTCCACTTTGTGTTTACTGACTGGGGAATCTTTATGAATTATATGGACAAAATATGACGTAGGTGGAACAACTGTTTGTTATTGTGGATAAGATGACTCTGTTGGTGTCGAATCCGCGGCCGGTCGACCACGAACCAGCATGACTGTGTGGGACACTCGACGGGAGCAACGCCGCCAGACACATTCGACGTAGTCAGTCCTTTTCTCTGGTATACCTCGAACTGGTGAATACCTGGTGCGATTACCAGTGTATTTCTCTCTTATCTAATTCAACATCACCTTGCAGGAGAGGAGTACTCACGTGACCTCAGCCGGTTCAAGGGGCTTGCAAGAGTGCCGGGGGCCACTAGAATCTTCGGTTATAATAATATACAACAGGGCTATTCAATTGGCGGCCCGCGGGCCAAATCCGGCACTTGAATGGTTTTTCATTGGCCCTTTGACAGACTCAGAAGAATTAAGATAAATCAATGAAATTATTTATTCATTCAAGCGCTTACGAAATTTTACATAAATAGGTTTTTATCGTGACCAACTGTATCAATCAGCTGAATGAAAAGTGATCAATTCTTATAATAAGTTAAACGAAATGTTTAGAAAAAAAATGAGGTAAAATACATGTATGGCCCTTCCATCAATCCGAAGTTCATGATCCGGCCCTACTCCGAAAGTAATTAAATAGCCCTGATATATAACCTAGAGCACTTCTTCGGTAAATCAAAATTTGATTTTCACGTTAAAGTCCACTTGGTACTGTTTGCCTACGTATTTAGACGAGAGTATGTGTGGAAGCTCACTCAGTTACGACGTACAATTGTCGGGAAACAGAACTGTACGTACGATCCACCAACGCTGCTGACGTTCAACAAACATTGGACATTTCTAACTCCTCAACTAAGATTCAAACGATGAAATATATCAAAAGACAAAACAAATTAAATGGAAGGTTTTTATACTACCTAGCGCTTCCTAAAACTATTAGTTTACGAGATATGAATGGATAAAAGAACCGCTTCAAGGCGTTCCCTCTCCGTGGAACAGATTCCCACTTCACTGTAAACAATAACAAGTATACTTATAGTGAACGTTTACCAGCAGACAAAGTCTTGTACAAACATGTATGAAATGAAAAGCGTGACAAATACTGTCTGCGGTCGTCAGTATAATCTCGCTGACCTCAGTGCACGAAGCTCCACTAAGGAGCTCTCTGGCTCGTGATGTTTGTCATCCAGAAGTCTTCTACCAGGCTTCAGCAGCTTCTGCAAAGCTCCTCATCACCGTCTACAAAGAGGTGACAACTCAGCTAAGTCTTCTAAGTTGTGAAGATGATAGGCATTTAGGCTTGGGTTTCGGAGATGTAACAAGGGGTAGCCGAGTTACTCGAAGGAATAGGCACGAATGTCAGCTTGTGCAATATAGGTGTAGTTGTGGACCGAAGTATATTGTCAAGGAGCAACATCAAGCCTTTGGTCAATGTACTTACCTCACTGTATCTTCGTTTTGGCATTACGCAATTTTCGAATCAGCCCAGCATGACAGTCAACTGCACTATGCAGGGTGTTCTCAACCCACAGAATCCTTTTATTGATCCAGAAAAACTAGAGGCCATGATCTTGCTGGCTGGGAGTTACACTTGGAACTTCTCTGGGGGTCAGAGACTTCTGGTGTTCCCACTGAACCAGGGGTCTCAGTGATCGTGACTGCCTTGGTTACGTACATTTCAAGCAGCTCTTGAAATGAAGCAACCTTCTATTGTGAGCGTAGAGGTTTCTGGGGACTCGCCTTGCTCCGCGGGACCTTAGACATGCTCAAATGCTCAATGGTCACAATTTCAGCGTTAATTTCGGTGACTTCAGTGCGCCAACTTGCTGTGATCTGAGCCTCGATTTGGGCTACATTTGCCTCATCAGTGAACACCCCTACCAGGGGTCATCCTGAAGACACTCACAGCGGTGCTTAAACTCTTTAGCTAAGCTTGTCAGTTCGACACATGAATGGGCACCGTACAAGATGAGCAGACACGGATAGATATCCTTTACACATACACCTTCTTCGGGTAAACCTTGAAACGTTCTAGTGCTTCAGTTTGTGTACAACCATAGTTTTCTTAGATACCCAAACTTCAAGCTCTCTGTCTAGAACGACAAACAAGTACCATATTAGTGAAACATACAAACTGCTATATGAGCTTTTGCCATCATGATGCATAGAAAATAGTACCTTGCCATATATATATTTCATACTGTGATGATGGCACAGTTTTCTGACTACCTCTCATACGTCTTCTCATATTGTTAGTACTGAACAAGAGGAGAGAAGAATAGGTTAGTCAGGAAGGGTATAGTGGAGCAACTCACAAGGTGCTATGCACCGCCCAAAAACCTTACCTTACGTCTTCTAAGACGATATTTTCCGTTCTGTTGAACAGTTGACATAAAGACAAAACAAACGAACACTGACACAAACTTCAGACATAAACAATTTTCCTCGGCACAGTCTATTTTCATATGAAAATTTTCACGTCTTTAAGGAAACAGGGAATTTTCTAGAATGTTACTAACTTTCCCCCACATACTTATCGTGCGCTGGGATACCCATGCTCGGTAATTAGTCTTGAGTGCATGTGGTGAAGCCAAAAAAAAAAAAAAAAGATAATGATAAAGGAATGGGTAACGTGGCTGAAAAACCTGTGGAGCGAACGTGGTCGACCTGGACCAAAACAACGAGGAGTATGGAACACTTTCTTCAGGGTACAGAGTAAGGAGACGACATGCAGAGTGTAAACCAGGTGAAGGCAAATTACATATCATGGTTCATCAGTCTCATAGATGGCATGATGCAGGATCACAGTGGGTATGTTATGCAAGAACTGATGGACGAAATGACTACACTCAAGGATGAGCCGAGAGTAAGGTGTGAAGAAGTGTTGAACATGGAAACCGGGATGACGTACAGATCGTAATCTAAATGATCTTATCCAAGACAGCCCATCCGCCTCCCACTGTGTGTCAGAGATCTCCATCATTGTCTGCATCTAATTCCAACGTGCTTACTGGATCCAGTTAACAAGCCGCGTTGCTCAACAGTGCCACCCACTACAACAATCTTGTATCTCATTTCCAAACTGACTTTGAACTGCAGCTCCAGAGCCACCTCGCACCTCACCTTCAGAGCAACATTGCATCTCAGCACAAAAACAATTCTGCACCTCAGCTCCATGATAACCCTATACCTCAAAGCTCCTTAAGCCTCAAGGTGTCCGACACATGCCTATAATCTGACCCTCAGACCCGTCCAAATACCAAGTCCAATCTTGGCCGAATTCAAACAAACTCGGTCATATGAGCACCCGGACGGCAGTCAGCGTAACAGAAAGAAGATGATGACTGACTGGCAATGAGCGACCTTTACATACCCCCACAGCTGGAGATTTAGGACTGCCCCAGCAGGGCAAACATAAGCTAACGGATGTACAGACATTCTATGGATATTCACTGAGGGTTTACGTTTTCAAGTTTGTATTTCATCCACGTGTATTGTGGCACCTTGATCCACCCATACCTTGCCTTCAACGTATATTGCGTGTCTTGCACAACGCGAGTTCCAGTGTTACAGTTAACCACCTGGAACACATGACCACTGCACGAGGAAGTACTCCTTCCCTTGCAGGATCAAGAAATGGGGTCTAACAAATCAATAGCATAATGACCACTTCTATGTGATCATTATCATAATGACCACTTCTATGTGATCATTATCATAAT
>NC_092259.1:75634-150634 GCF_036320965.1 Panulirus ornatus | reverse complement strand
TTACCATCATCATTACCATTATCATCATCATTATTACTACTATCATCATTATCATTATTATCATTGTTACCATCATCATTACCATTATCATTATTATTATCATTATCATTATTATCATTATTTCTATCATCATTACCACTATCATCATCATTATTACTACTATCATCATTATCATTATTATCATTATTACCATCATCATTACCATTATCATCATTATTATCATTATCATTATTATCATTATTACTATCATAATTACCATTATCATCATTATTATCATTATCATTATTATCATTATTACCATCATCATTACCACTATCATCATTATTACTACTATCATCATTATCATTATTATCATTATTACCATCATCATTACCATTATCAACATCATTATTACTACTATCATCATTATCATTATTACCATTATTACCATCATCATTACCATTATCAACATCATTATTACTACTATCATCATTATCATTATTACCATCATCTTTATCATTATCATCATCATCATTATTACTACTATTCATCGTTTTCATCTGTAACTTCACAAAGTTCAATCGGGTTAGGTTAGGTTAGGTTAGGTTATGTTAGGTTAGGTCAGGTTAGGTCAGGATAGGTCAAGTCAGGTTAGGTTAGGTTAGGTTAGGTCAGGTTAGGTCAGGCTAGGTCAAGTTAGGTTAGGTTAGGTTAGGTCAGGTTGGGTCAGGCTAGGTCAAGTCAGGTTAGGTTAGGCTAGGTCAAGTCAGGTTAGGTTAGGTCAGGGAAGGTCAGGTTAGAAGACGTCTTGTGAGAAGCCGCAGTGTTGGGTGGCAGGCTGGGAGGTACGATGATTCATGTTATTGCAGCGTCATCAGTCCTTTGTTATGGAGCCGGGGAGGATATGTTTCCTGCCTCACAGAACCACCTTTCTTAACAAAGCTTTTCTGGCTGTTGCAGGTTATCATGGGATATATATATATATATATATATATATATATATATATATATATATATATATATATATATATATATATATATATATATATATATATATATATATATATATATATATATATATATATATATATATATATCCTTCTTCTGTTTCCCATTTTAGAAAGTTAATACAAGGAGGGGAGGATTTCCGGCCCCCCGCTCCCGTCCCCTCTAGTCGCTTTCTACGACACGCGAGGAATACGTGGGAAGTATTCTTTCACCCCTATCCCCAGGGATAATATACATATATATATACATATACACACACGCACACATACACACACACACGCACACACACACACACACACACACACACACACACACACACACACATACATATATATACATATGAAAAATGTAAGAAACAATTTAGAAAACAAACTTTTAGCTTGAAATGAATGAAAAAAATGAATGTCACATAATGGTTCAACCTCTGGCTATGGAAAAGGAAATGTACAATTTATTCACACAAACGTCAATAGCAGTTCTCATCAATTTCACCACTGTATCAATAAGCTTCAATGTCTAAGCTACATTTTTCTCCAACTTCACTATTTTCTTGTCCAAACACCATGCATGAAAACTATCACTCCATTAACACAACTATAACATTTATTTCCCCTTTAAAAGTTCTGGGGAAGTCTGTCTCGATACACTGCGGCGAGGCGACGCGACGCTGACACAATCACTGTCACAATATCACTTCTGCCTCCTCAAGTCAATCTCTCAGCCACAGTGCAGGCCTTCATCGTCGAAATCGGTCTTCTGGAGGTTACCGTTGTCGATGGGTGTGACCATGTCCTTGCTGGAGTTGCAGCCCATCCTCACCTTTGAGGGAATACGCTACCTCGCTTAGGCAGCTGGGCAGGTGTTGGGCAAAACCTCTTGGATCTGAATTCCCACTGTGATATCCAGGGAAATTGGCATCAACTTCATCACGTCAGTCGTCTGGGATGTGACCAGCTTCATGTTGTTAATGTGTCATTAAGGTTTGGCCTCGGTATGTGGGCAGATCATGGGAGACCCGGGGGCAACTTGCACACTCCAGCAACCAGAGATTTGGTCCTGTATTGGTGGAGATGTTGTGGGACACTGCTACATCTTTACCTTGCCTTGGATGGTGTGGGTGTTGTCTCATGTTCCAATGGCTTGTGGGTCTGCTGCTTAGAAGGAGAAAGCGATATATTGCCTGGGTCACTAACGTCCGTCTGGGTATCGCCAACCCAACACCTGGTTGTTTAATTTGTTTATGGATGGGGTTGTTAGGGAGGTAAATGCAAGAGTCCTGGAAAGAGGGGCAAGTATGAAGTCTGTTGGGGATGAGAGAGCTTGGGAAGTGAGTCAGTTGTTGTTCGCTGATGATACAGCGCTGGTGGCTGATTCATGTGAGAAACTGCAGAAGCTGGTGACTGAGTTTGGTAAAGTGTGTGGAAGAAGAAAGTTAAGAGTAAATGTGAATAAGAGCAAGGTTATTAGGTACAGTAGGGTTGAGGGTCAAGTCAATTGGGAGGTGAGTTTGAATGGAGAAAAACTGGAGGAAGTGAAGTGTTTTAGATATCTGGGAGTGGATCTGTCAGGGGATGGAACCATGGAAGCGGAAGTGGATCATAGGGTGGGGGAGGGGGCGAAAATTTTGGGAGCCTTGAAAAATGTGTGGAAGTCGAGAACATTATCTCGGAAAGCAAAAATGGGTATGTTTGAAGGAATAGTGGTTCCAACAATGTTGTATGGTTGCGAGGCGTGGGCTATGGATAGAGTTGTGCGCAGGAGGATGGATGAGCTGGAAATGAGATGTTTGAGGACAATGTGTGGTGTGAGGTGGTTTGATCGAGTAAGTAACGTAAGGGTAAGAGAGATGTGTGGAAATAAAAAGAGCGTAGTTGAGAGAGCAGAAGAGGGTGTTTTGAAATGGTTTGGGCACATGGAGAGAATGAGTGAGGAAAGATTGACCAAGAGGATATATGTGTCGGAGGTGGAAGGAACGAGGAGAAGAGGGAGACCAAATTGGAGGTGGAAAGATGGAGTGAAAAAGATTTTGTGTGATCGGGGCCTGAACATGCAGGAGGGTGAAAGGAGGGCAAGGAATAGAGTGAATTGGAGCGATGTGGTATACAGGGGTTGACGTGCTGTCAGTGGATTGAATCAAGGCATGTGAAGCGTCTGGGGTAAACCATGGAAAGCTGTGTAGGTATGTATATTTGCGTGTGTGGACGTGTGTATGTACATGTGTATGGGGGGGGGGGCCATTTCTTTCGTCTGTTTCCTTGCGCTACCTCGCAAACGCGGGAGACAGCGACAAAGTATAAAAAAAAAAAAAAAAAATATATATATGTATATATATATATATATATATATATATATATATATATATATATATATATATATATATATATATATATATATATATATATATTTCTTTTTTTTTTTTTTTTTTTGCTTTGTCGCTGTCTCCCGCGTTTGCGAGGTAGCGCAAGGAAACAGACGAAAGAAATGGCCCAACCCACCCCCATACACATGTATATACATACGTCCACACACGCAAATATACATACCTACACAGCTTTCCATGGTTTACCCCAGACGCTTCACATGCCCTGATTCAATCCACTGACAGCACGTCAACCCCGGTATACCACATCGATCCAATTCACTCTATTCCTTGCCCTCCTTTCACCCTCCTGCATGTTCAGGCCCCGATCACACAAAATCTTTTTCACTCCATCTTTCCACCTCCAATTTGGTCTCCCACTTCTCCTCGTTCCCTCCACCTCCGACACATATATCCTCTTGGTCAATCTTTCCTCACTCATTCTCTCCATGTGCCCAAACCATTTCAAAACACCTTCTTCTGCTCTCTCAACCACGCTCTTTTTATTTCCACACATCTCTCTTACCCTTACGTTACTTACTCGATCAAACCACCTCACACCACACATTGTCCTCAAACATCTCATTTCCAGCACATCCATCCTCCTGCGCACAACTCTATCCATAGCCCACGCCTCGCAACCATACATTTTTGGAACCACTATTCCTTCAAACATACCCATTTTTGCTTTCCGAGATAATGTTCTCGACTTCCACACATTCTTCAAGGCTCCCAGAATTTTCGCCCCCTCCCCCACCCTATGATCCACTTCCGCTTCCATGGTTCCATCCGCTGCCAGATCCACCCCCAGATATCTAAAACACTTTACTTCCTCCAGTTTTTCTCCATTTAAACTTACCTCCCAATTGACTTGACCCTCAACCCTACTGTACCTAATAACCTTGCTCTTATTCACATTTATTCTTAACTTTCTTCTTTCACACACTACCAAACTCAGTCACCAGCTTCTGCAGTTTCTCACATGAATCAGCCACCAGCGCTGTATCATCAGCGAACAACAATTGACTCACTTCCCAAGCTCTCTCATCCACAACAGACTTCATACTTGCCCCTCTTTCCAAAACTCTTGCATTCACCTCCCTAACAACCCCATCCATAAACAAATCAAACAACCATGGAGACATCACACACCCCTGCCGCAAACCTACATTCACTGATAACCAATCACTTTCCTCACTTCCTACACGTACACATGCCTTACATCCTCGATAAAAACTTTTCACTGCTTCTAACAACTTGCTTCCCACACCATATATTCTTAATACCTTCCACAGAGCATCTCTCTCTCTCTCTCTCTCTCTCTCTCTCTCTCTATATATATATATATATATATATATATATATATATATATATATATATATATATATATATATATATATATATATATATACATATATATATATATATATATATATATATATATATATATATATATATATATATATATATATATATATATATATATATATATATATATAGAACCTTCACTTCACCGTGAAGAGATATACGTATACACAATCACCACTGGAAAGAGAAAATGAAAACGGTGAGTACTTTCGTTTAATACATCCTCAGACTGAGTGAGGGATGTATGAAACGAAAGTACTCACCATTTTTATGTTCTCTTTCCAGTGGTGATTGTGCATATATATATATATATATATATATATATATATATATATATATATATATATATATATATATATATATATATATGAACAAAGTGCATATGAACGCGCACCCTCATAGAACATACAAACCTCCAACAGCCAGGATCGAACCCGCGACCCCTCTGCCACAGGCGAGAGCGCTACTGCTAGGCTATGATGGCCCCTAGAGAAATGACTATTCGAATACTATGTAATCGAATACCCTTCGTCTCACCAGTGTAGACCCCGTTGCTCACCAACGTGAGACGAAGGGTATTCGAGTACATGGTATTCGAATAGTCATTTCCTTAGGAGCGATCATAGCCTAGCACTAACGCTCCCGCCTGTCGCACAGGAGTCCCGGGTTTGATCCTTGCTGTTGGATGTTTATATGTTATATATGAATATATATATACATTCATCCTATTCGCCATTTCCTGCGTTAGCGAGGTACCGTTAAGAACAGAGGACTGAGCCTTTGAGGGAATATCCTCACATGGCCCCCTTCTCTATTCCTTCTTTTGGAAAATTAAAAACGAGAGGGAAGGATTTCGAGTCCCTCGCTCCCTCCCCTTTTAGTCGCCTTCTACGACACGCAGGGAATACATGGGAAGTATTCTTTCTCCCCTATCCCAAGGGATATATATATAAATTCCCAAGTACACTTTCGTGTAATGATCTCATCATCAGGGGAGACACAAGAGAGAAATATATGTCATTTGCTATACAACGAAGAGACGTAGCTAAGGCGCCATTTGGTAAACATGCGATTGTCCAGATATATATATATATATATATATATATATATATATATATATATATATATATACATATATACGAATATAGTGCATATGAACGCGCACTTCCAAATAACATACAAACCTCCAACAGCCAGGATCGAACCCTAGCGATAGTGCTCCCGTCTGCCACACAAGGGATGACTGTCAAATGTACAAGGATACTACGCCGTGAACAAGGCACAAGACGCCGACACATCGCTGAAGCACTAATTGTCAAAGAACAGAAACCAGTACACGGACCAAGACAGATTATTACAGCTACGCGGCCCAGCATAGCGTTACAGCTAATGAGCGCGTAAGCGCTACATGCATTTCCACCTGTTGGTATCACCAAGTCTCACCCAGTGACCTGTAGTCTCCCAGCTGCTCCAGTGACATCTCCACACGCTTCTGAAGAAGATTTGACGGATTCAAACGAAACACTTGAGGGCATCTTACACAACCTACCTACTCAAACAAAAAAGGGATATCTGGCAACTTGATATCGGGCAACTTGAAAAATTCAGAAATAATGTGATGAAAACAATTATGTGGTCATTTTAACAGTTTAGAAAAACTGTTACCAATATATATATATTATATATATATATATATATATATATATATATATATATATATATATTATATCACAACTGCATTACTGTTACTATAATTGATAATGGAGTAATGCTACTGATAAACTAATGGTGTGCTGATGTCAAATAACACTATCAAATAGACCTTACTTCAGCTGTATCCGTTGAATGGCCGGTACTAATTTCTAAGTACTTCATAATGCTGTTTAATCAACGTACGTGTAAACTCTTATTGGTAATGTACGTGCGAGGAATTGTACACTCGTGTGGCCCCATCTCTTGAACCGTTTCTACCATCATATGAATTTTCAAAGTGTAGATCATGCATATTTCCACATTTCTTTAACAATTTCATCCATTACTCTTATCGTACTTTTTTTTACACCTTTTCTAAAAAAAAATGCATTTATTGCTTAATGTTATGTTATGGCCTCTAGGTGTTTCTGTCCTCGCATCTTTGTAAGAACTGTTGATTGTCTACATTGCCATCTTGCGCCTACAGATAATTGTCGTTAAGTTCTGTGTCCTCTATACGATCATGTTTCATCTTTAATTCTGGTTTCTCCTCTGCTCTGTGTACTTCTTTTTTTACCACAGTACAGTCAGACACAAGGCCTAGATTGAATTACTTTTTCCAGATGGTGTATCAGTTAATATTCTCATTTTCCATGTATGCAATCTATGAACTTGTGTCTCCATGACTCTCTGTGTCCATGAGTGTCCAAATGCTCCCAGTCTATCTTTTGATGACTAAAATCTTCCACTGTCAACAGTTTAATATCTGAACTGTGCATGTTTTACTGCTTCATGTACCATTCTGATTGTTCCTTCGTTATTAACATAATATATTTGTTTCACGGTCCATTAAGGTCCCTTGGAAGACTATATCATCAGCAACACTATACACTTTTTTCTACATTTGCTCTCTCCCTGGCGTATTGTTTGAATGGACCATCTTCCAGTCTCCCCTGAAACTGAAGGCTAATGTTTATCAAAAGCTCCAATGTTTATCAAAAGAGCAAGTCCCTCCCTCCTCCTTTGTCTTGTCTTGCCTGTCCTTGCTTATTATACTGCAACCCTCTGGCTGGAGCGGGTGAGATGTCTCATCTCTTGAGTAAGCTTTGACTCATATTTCCAACCATCACTAATGCATCTTCCCCGATTCGATCCTTGAAATTACAGCTCTTTACCATTAACTGTAACGGGCCATGTCTGCAACTGAATACATTACTTTGAATCTGATATTTCCATCATCAGACATTACGGACCCTTCTAACATACTGGGGGTGGGGGCTGTTCCGACCTCTTGCCTCATTTGACGTCTCCCATTTGTAGCCTTATGATTGGATTCTTTGTCTCTCGAGATCTCTTTATCCTTAGTCTATGACGTCTGGTGAAGACCCAAACGACTCATCTCATTTTTTTCTGAGATTCTTTGCCTGCTTGAGTACCTCCTGGCTACATGCCTCCAAGTGGAATGTAAGCATTGCTGGTCGTCTCCTTATTTCCAGTCTGCATCCATCATTCTTTCGGTGTCTTTCAACAGAGATGATACGTGTGGCATGTCTGTAGCCTCCAGCTGTCTCTTTATCAGTTTTTTCACCCTTCAACTTTTCCTCTCTGTGTGGAATATGGTCGTCATCCAATCCAAAACGCATCAACTATTTACGTCTGTCAATCTACTGGTTCACTCATATTTTCATTCAAGTGTCACCCGCTCGTCTGCTAAATCCTTCAAGTGTTGAGTCGTCAAACTCTATGTCTCTGGTTTTAACAAAAAAAAAATTCATTCTCTTTACCAACAATGACTGACCATAAGGGCACTGCATTTTTCAAATCTTTGATCTAACGATCCATGTATTTCTCCTGACTGATCTGTCTCTAAATGTGGATATTACTTTCTCTACAGATTTACATGATACTTCACTGTGTACGTCTGTCTCAGTGTCTCCTGGTCTCTCGTACCACTGCGTCAGGCAACATGACTCTCTCCAACAGCCCCAGACATTGCTAGTGCTCCCTATCCTCATTATTACTAGTCACTGTTGTTGGCGTTGAGTTGTCCCCCAAGGATATCTAGGAGATGATCCATCCAACACATTTCTCTCGTATTCTTTTTTTAATTACTTGCCCATTCTTTCCTCTGGCTAGAGTCCATATGAATCCCCTTCTGATTCGATTTAATGTTCATCCCCTTTTATTTCATCTTGCAATTTTCCAGTTTCCTCTCTCTAATCTGACGACATTTACATGATCATTGATCTGATTGCTCAGTTTTCTTCAAATCCTCCCTCACCCTCAACTGTGTTAACGTCTGACCATGCATCTCAATAATGTCAACATGATTTGTGTATGGCCTAATCGCTCCACAACCACACTATTGTCTCAACTCCCTGTTCTCGTCAGCGACCTAAACATGCCAATTGTAAAACGTGTGTTGGTGCTACAAAGTGGAATCAATGGAAGAAGGGTAGATATGGTTCAATGTTGCAGGGATACAGGCCAGACACTGAGAGAAGAGAGTGGGTAAGTGTCAGGATAGAGCCCAGAGGGACACCACTGTGGATAGGATATGATGGCGGACGTCCCTCCACCTGCAGTGGACCGACTGAGGAGTTATTGTGCATTAGAGCACAAAGAGAAGCAGCAGAAAAGCCAAGGGAAATGAAGAGGGCAAAGACTTGTGACACATCCGGTCAAGTTCATACCGGCCGGACAGGACGACGCCACAGAAATATATTCGACCTGAAACATAGCAAGAGAAAAGTATTCCCTAGAGTGTCTCCGGGTTCAAGGGCGTCACGACAGTACCTCAAGTCTTGACGCAATTGACCTTCTAATCGAAGGAATACATCTCAGGATGTTGCTACCAGCACCCCCGTACAGAGGGCCCAGCAGCAACCCACCTACCCGCCTTAAAGCTTAAACCCAATAGTCTTTCACACCAGCCCAACCACAACCAACGCAGGTGGAAATCTCTCTCTCTCTCTCTCTCTCTCTCTCTCTCTCTCTCTCTCTCTCTCTCTCTCTCTCTCTCTCTGATGGCGTCTTTACACCTGTAAGATCCTGAGATACGGCAAGGATCAGGTTAGCCTGACTAGCGCTAGTATGTGGCCTGCTAGGTAACGGAGAAGAGGCTGTGCTGAGGACCCGCGGGGACGGCAGTGTGTCTACAGGTTCTACTGTGACGTCACGATGAAGACCAGGCAATTACATTCAATTGCTCTCGTGTCTTGAGAGAGGAGGTGGGCTGTCCCTCTGGTGACTCGTTATCCAGTTGCATCCTATACATCCTCTAGATACGGGTTACGACACCAGGGTCATCTTTGTCTAGCTATATCTACAGAGGAGTTTCATATCATCATCTATCTCTATGTTTTCGATCATATGCATCGATTTTCTATACATTTTCACATCATTTATTTCCCCAGCCTTTCTCTCTTTTTCTTTCTTGTTCTTCCTTTACTCCTCCTTTTCCAAAGCCTCAAATGTCAAATACAAACACTACTAAGTCTGACTTCTCGCTGCCGTATTTCAGTATCTGAAGGTTTCAGGTTGTGAGCAGAGAGCGGCTTACACAACTGTGTTCTGACCAAGGTTCGTGGGTGACACTGTGGATGGTTATTGTAAGGTCCTTAACCCACTGGACTCACGACATACCGAAGGTCGCCGGAAAACACTGTCACAACGTTTGGATCTTCAAGTCTATCTACTCAATGCAAACGATTGTTACTTAACTACTGCGAACATGAGCTTGCCCCGTGATATATAAGTGACAGATTACTTTACAGTAATTCCATGATTAAAAATAAGAGTACAAAAGTACATATATATATATATATATATATATATATATATATATATATATATATATATATATATATATATATATATATATATGTATATATAAATTCATTTATCATACTTGATCTCCGTTTCCCGCGTCAGCAAAGTAGCGCCAGGAATAGGACGAGGAAAGACCCATCCACTCTTATACACATATATACATACACGCCCATACACGTACATATACATACATATACACAGACATATACATATAGACACATGCACATATTCATACTCGCTTGCCTTCATCCATTCCGGCGCCACCCCGCCCCACAAGAAACAGCATCGCCACCCCCTGGGCCATAGAGGTAGCGCCAGGAAAACAGACAAAAAAGGCCACATTCGTACACATTCAGTCTCTAGTTGTCATGTATAATGCACCGAAACCACAGCTCCCTTTCCACATCCAGGCACCACAGACCTTTCCATGGTTTACTCCAGATGTTTCACATGCCCTGGCTCAAACCATTGACAGCACGTCGACCCCGGTATACCACTTCGTTCTAATTCACATAATGCCCTCCAATAGCAAGAACTCTTGCCAGGACTATTTGCCTGCTAGTTGGGAAAGCTAACCGCTCGGTTATGATCGCCCCTAATAGGGAAATGATTATTCGATTACAACTAATCGAATACCCTTCGTCTCACATCCATGAGCAAAGGGGCCTAGACCGGTCAAATCCCATGAGGCTCACATACCCAACAGTTAGGATTTTACAGAACTTTACCGTCAAAGTGGAAGTATATGAACATGAATACAGAGCATATGAACGCGCACTTTCATAGAACACAGCGCAATGCAACAGCAAGGACTCGAACCCTGACCTTTTGCGTGGTAGCTGGGAATGCTAACCGCTCGACTATGATCGCCCCCAATGGGGAAATGACTATGCAAATACAAGTAATCGAATACTCTTCGTCTCACATCCATGAACAACGGGGCCTAGACCGGTCAGATCCCATCAGGTTCACATTACCAGTAGTTAACATTTTACACAACTTTACTGTAAAACGTAGAGGTAAATGAACACAAACTGTGTGAGCATTCATATGCATCGGTATATGTTCTTAGCCCAGTCACTGTTTTCAATATTTTTTTTTCTTTTTAATTTTCGTAGATTCCTAATGATGCTTCTGTGAAGGGGAAAGCTTGAATGAAATAAATGATAGATTACGGACAACTGGTGTTTGAATACCCACTTAATGGTACAATAATACTGAGAAAATCAGAGAACGTAAGAAAGAAGATTGATAGCTAAACATGCTGTTGTGTTCAATTCTATGTGCATTAGAGAAAAACCTGCGCCCAGCGTATAATATATATATATATATATAGCGGGGGGCTGGAAATCCTCCCCTCTCGTTTTTGATTTTCCAATAGAAGCAACAGAGAAGGGGGCCAAGTGAGGATTTCCCTCAAAGGCTCAGTCCTCTGTTGTTAACGCTACCTCGCTGGTGCGGGATATGATTGAGCCTTTGAGGGAATATCCTCACTTGGCCCCTTCTCTGTTCCTTCTTTAGGAAAATTAAAAACGAGAGGGGAGGATTTCCAGCCCCCAGCTCCCTTCCCTTTTAGTCGCCTTCTACGACACGCAGAGAAGTATTCTTTCTCTCCTATCCCCATGGATAATATATATATATATATATATATATATATATATATATATATATATATATATATATATATATATATGTATTCATTTATTTTATTTTATTTTGCTTTGTCGCTGTCTCCCGCGTTTGCGAGGTAGCGCAAGGAAACAGACGAAAGAAATGGCCCAACCCACCCCCATACACAATGTATACACACACACACGTCTACACACGCAAATATACATACCAATACATCTCAATGTACACATATATATACATACACAGACACATACATATATACCCATGCACACAATTCACACTGTCTGCCCCCATTCACTCCCATCGCCACCTCGCCACACATGGAATACCATCCCCCTCCCCCCTCATGTGTGCGAGGTAGCACTAGGAAAAGACAACAAAGGCCCCATTCGTTCACACTCAGTCTTTAGCTGCCACGCAGTAATGCCCGAAACCACAGCTCCCTTTCCACATCCAGGCCCTTCACAACTTTCCATGGTTTACCCCAGACGCTTCACATGCCCTGATTCAATCCACTGACAGTACGTCAACCCCGGTATACCACATCGATCCAATTCACTCTATTCCTTGCCCGCCTTTCACCCTCCCGCATGTTCAGGCCCCGATCACACAAAATCTTTTTCACTCCATCTTTCCACCTCCAATTTGGTCTCCCACTTCTCCTCGTTCCCTCCACCTCCGACACATATATCCTCTTGGTCAATCTTTCCTCACTCATTCTCTCCATGTGCCCAAACCATTTCAAAACACCCTCTTCTGCTCTCTCAACCACGCTCTTTTTATTTCCACACATCTCTCTTACCCTTACATTACTTACTCGATCAAACCACCTCACACCACACATTGTCCTCAAACATCTCATTTCCAGCACATCCACCCTCCTGCGCACAACTCTATCCATAGCCCACGCCTCGCAACCATACAACATTGTTGGAACCACTATTCCTTCAAACATACCCATTTTTGCTTTCAGAGATAATGTTCTCGACTTCCACACATTCTTCAAGGCCCCCAGGATTTTCGCCCCCTCCCCCAACCTATGATTCACTTCCGTTTCCATGGTTCCATCCGCTGCCAGATCCACTCCCAGATATCTAAAACACTTTACTTCCTCCAGTTTTTCTCCATTCATTCTTACCTCCCAATTGACTTGACCCTCAACCCTACTGTACCTAATAACCTTGCTCTTATTCATATTTACTCTTAACTTTCTTCTTTCACACACTTTACCAAACTCAGTCACCAGCTTCTGCAGTTTCTCACATGAATCAGCCACCAGCGCTGTATCATCAGCGAACAACAACTGACTCACTTCCCAAGCTCTCTCATCCCTAACAGACTTCATACTTGCCCCTCTTTCCAAAACTCTTGCATTCACCTCCCTAACAACCCCATCCATAAACAAATTAAACAACCATGGAGACATCACACACCCCTGCCGCAAACCTACATTCACTGAGAACCAATCACTTTCCTCTCTTCCTACACGTACACATGCCTTACATCCTCAATAAAAACTTTTCACTGCTTCTAACAACTTGCCTCCCACACCATATATCCTTAATACCTTCCATAGAGCATCTCTGTCAACTCTATCATATGCCTTCTCAAGATCCATAAATGCTACATACAAATCCATTTGCTTTTCTAAGTATTTCTCACATACATTCTTCAAAGCAAACACCTGATCCACACATCCTCTACCACTTCTGAAACCACACTGCTCTTCCCCAATCTGATGCTCTGTACATGCCTTCACCCTCTCAATCAATACCCTCCCATATAATTTACCAGGAATACTCAACAAACTTATACCTCTGTAATTTGAGCACTCACTCTTATCCCCTTTGCCTTTGTACAATGGCACTATGCACGCATTCCGCCAATCCTCAGGCACCTCACCATGAGTCATACATACATTAAATAACCTTACCAACCAGTCAACAATACAGTCACCCCCTTTTTTAATAAATTCCACTGCAATACCATCCAAACCTGCTGCCTTGCCGGCTTTCATCTTCCGCAAAGCTTTTACTACCTCTTCTCTGTTTACCAAATCATTTTCCCTAACCCTCTCACTTTGCACACCACCTCGACTTTGTGTGATCGGGGCCTGAACATGCAGGAGGGTGAAAGGAGGGCAAGGAATAGAGTGAATTGGATCGATGTGGTATACCGGGGTTGACGTACTGTCAGTGGATTGAATCAGGGCATGTGAAGTATCTGGGGTAAACCATGGAAAGTTGTGTGGGGCCTGGATGTGGAAAGGGAGCTCTGGTTTCGGGCATTATTGCATGATAGCTAGAGACTGAGTGTGAACGAATGGGACCTTTGTTGTCTTTTCCTAGTGCTACCTCGCACACAAGAGGGGGAAGGGGGATGGTATTCCATGTGTGGCGAGGTGGCGATGGGAATGAATAAAGGCAGACAGTGTGAATTGTGTGCATAGATATATATGTATGTGTCTGTGTGTGTATATATATGTGTACATTGAGATGTATAGGTATGTATATTTGCGTGTGTGGACGTGTATGTATATACATTGTGTATGTGGGTGGGTTGGGCCATTTCTTTCGTCTGTTTCCTTGCGCTTCCTCGCAAACGCGGGAGACAGCGACAAAGCAAAATAAAAATAATAAAAAAAGATATATATATATATATATATATATATATATATATATATATATATATATATATATTCCCTGGGGATAGGGGAGAAAGAATACTTCCCACGTATTCCCTGCGTGTCGTAGAAGGCGACTAAAAGGGGAGGGAGCGGGGGCTGGAAATCCTCCCCTCTCAATTTTTTTTAATTTTCAAGAAGGAACAGAGAAGGGGGCCAGGTGAGGATATTCCCTCAATGGCCCAGTCCTCAGTTCTTAACGCTACCTCGCTAACGCGGGAAATGGCGAATAGTTTGAAAAAAAAAAATATATATATATATATATATATATATATATATATATATATATATATATATATATATATATTATCCCTGGGGATAGGGGAGAAAAAATACTTCCCACGTATTCCCTGCGTGTCGTAGAAGGCGACTAAAAGGAAAGGGAGCGGGGGGCTGAAAATCCTCTCCTCTCCTTTTTAGTTTTCATAATGAAGGAACAGAGGAGGGGGCCAAGTGAGGATATTCCCTCAAAGGCTCAGTCCTCTGTTCTTAACGCTACCTTGCTAACGCGGGAAATGGCGAAGAGTATGAAAGAAAGAAAGATATTTATATATATATATATATATATATATATATATATATATATATATATATATATATATATATATATATATATATGTATATATATATATATATATATATATATATATATATATATATATATATATATATATATATATATATATATATATATATATATCCCTTAGGATAGGGGAGAAAGAATACTTCCCACGTATTCCCTGCGTGTCGTAGAAGGCGACTAAAAGGGAAGGGAGCGGGGGGCTGGAAATTCTCTCCTCTTGTTTTTTTTTTTGTTTTTGTTTTTCTCAAAGAAGCAACACAGAAGGGGGCCGGATAAGGATATTCCCTCAAAGGCCCAGTCCTCTGTTCTTAACGCTACCTCGCTAACGCGGGAAATGGCGAATAGTTTGAAAGAAAGAAAGAATATATATATACATATATATATATATATATATATATATATATATATATATATATATATATATATATATATATATATATAGAAGTATAAAAGAAAGAGACAGGAGGTCAAGTGAAAGGTGCAAGAGGTGAAAAAAAGGGCAAACGAGAGTTGGGGTGAGAGACTATCAGTAAATTTTAGGGAGAATAAAAAGATGTTCTGGAAGGAGGTAAATAGGGTGCGTAAGACAAGGGAGCAAATGGGAACTTCAGTGAAGGGCGTAAATGGGGAGGTGATAACAAGTAGTGGTGATGTGAGAAGGAGATGGAATGAGTATTTTGAAGGTTTGTTGAATGTGTCTGATGACAGAGTGGCAGATATAGGGTGTTTGGGTCGAGGTGGTGTGCAAAGTGAGAGGGTTAGGGAAAATGATTTGGTAAACAGAGAAGAGGTAGTAAAAGCTTTGCGGAAGATGAAAGCCGGCAAGGCAGCAGGTTTGGATGGTATTGCAGTGGAATTTATTAAAAAAGGGGGTGACTGTATTGTTGACTGGTTGGTAAGGTTATTTAATGTATGTATGACTCATGGTGAGGTGCCTGAGGATTGGCGGAATGCGTGCATAGTGCCATTGTACAAAGGCAAAGGGGATAAGAGTGAGTGCTCAAATTACAGAGGTATAAGTTTGTTGAGTATTCCTGGTAAATTATATGGGAGGGTATTGATTGAGAGGGTGAAGGCATGTACAGAGCATCAGATTGGGGAAGAGCAGTGTGGTTTCAGAAGTGGTAGAGGATGTGTGGATCAGGTGTTTGCTTTGAAGAATGTATGTGAGAAATACTTAGAAAAGCAAATGGATTTGTATGTAGCATTTATGGATCTGGAGAAGGCATATGATAGAGTTGATAGAGATGCTCTGTGGAAGGTATTAAGAATATATGGTGTGGGAGGCAAGTTGTTAGAAGCAGTGAAAAGTTTTTATCGAGGATGTAAGGCATGTGTACGTGTAGGAAGAGAGGAAAGTGATTGGTTCTCAGTGAATGTAGGTTTGCGGCAGGGGTGTGTGATGTCTCCATGGTTGTTTAATTTGTTTATGGATGGGGTTGTTAGGGAGGTAAATGCAAGAGTCTTGGAAAGAGGGGCAAGTATGAAGTCAGTTGTGGATGAGAGAGCTTGGGAAGTGAGTCAGTTGTTGTTCGCTGATGATACAGCGCTGGTGGCGGATTCATGTGAGAAACTGCAGAAGCTGGTGACGGAGTTTGGTAAAGTGTGTGGAAGAAGAAAGTTAAGAGTAAATGTGAATAAGAGCAAGGTTATTAGGTACAGTAGGGTTGAGGGTCAAGTCAATTGGGAGGTGAGTTTGAATGGAGAAAAACTGGAGGAAGTGAAGTGTTTTAGATATCTGGGAGTGGATCTGGCAGCGGATGGAACCATGGAAGCGGAAGTGGATCATAGGGTGGGGGAGGGGGCGAAAATTTTGGGAGCCTTGAAAAATGTGTGGAAGTCGAGAACATTATCCCGGAAAGCAAAAATGGGTATGTTTGAAGGAATAGTGGTTCCAACAATGTTGTATGGTTGCGAGGCGTGGGCTATGGATAGAGTTGTGCGCAGGAGGATGGATGTGCTGGAAATGAGATGTTTGAGGACAATGTGTGGTGTGAGGTGGTTTGATCGAGTAAGTAACGTAAGGGTAAGAGAGATGTGTGGAAATAAAAAGAGCGTGGTTGAGAGAGCAGAAGAGGGTGTTTTGAAATGGTTTGGGCACATGGAGAGAATGAGTGAGGAAAGATTGACCAAGAGGATACATGTGTCGGAGGTGGAGGGAACGAGGAGAAGAGGGAGACCAAATTGGAGGTGGAAAGATGGAGTGAAAAGGATTTTGTGTGATCGGGGCCTGAACATGCAGGAGGGTGAAAGGAGGGCAAGGAATAGAGTGAATTGGAGCGATGTGGTATACAGGGGTTGACGTGCTGTCAGTGGATTGAATCAAGGCATGTGAAGCGTCCGGGGTAAACCATGGAAAGCTGTGTAGGTATGTATATTTGCGTGTGTGGACGTGTGTATGTACATGTGTATGGGGGGGGGGGGGTTGGGCCATTTCTTTCGTCTGTTTCCTTGCGCTACCTCGCAAACGCGGGAGACAGCGACGAGGTATAAAAAAAAAAGAAAATATATATATATATATATATATATATATATATATATATATATATATATATATATATATATATATATGTAAACCCTAGCCTGAGCCAGGTACCCATTTCATCGACCATCTCCAAGGGATGGATGAACAGCTGTGTTGACGTAGACCGACTGCCGCAACCAGGAATCGAACCTATATTCATATGTATTGCTTTGGAACTCTGTACCCTCTCATTTCTTTCCCAGTAACTGTGATCTGACTCATTTTAAAAGACAGGTTTTTCACTTCCTCCAAAATTTGTAAATGCTTTCCTTTGTCTCTTATTTTTTCCTTTTCACAATCCTCACTCTACTTCAATCACGACCCGGCCTTGATGTGGACTTTCGTCCGTGACTGGAGCCTTCACTACATAAAAATATGTACATGTAATTGTTCTACATTTGATTGATTTCGTCACAAAATGTAAAGAAATAATACTCCGATTGCGAACGAGGACGCTTGAGGCGTCTGAAGCAGAAACGAAAATAGGATTAGGATGTGTGGGAGGGATCGACCCGCTCAAAATTGATCATATCAGAAGGTAGTTGACTGACAATGGGTAAGACTCACCTGCCACAGCTCCCACCACCAGAGCCAACACTAGCACTGTCCTGACATTCATCACGTCTGAGGCCATAACACAATGCTGATAATATTTGTAGTCAAGTGTACGAACGGCTCTGGGGAAACCACAGCCTAGCCCCACCAGATGGTAAAACCACCATACGTAATGGCTTGGGGTCTCCTTGTTACGACGTAGTTAAAAACTGAATCTTTGAGTGTTGCTAAAGCTATAAGGAATGTGAGTGTTCCTACACACAAGAGTGAGTACGTGTTGTCCAGATGTATCAGGATTGCTAATACGAATGATGGAAGTCGCTGCAGCTCGGAGCAGACACACACAACAGGAACTGTCTATGATTTACTGAACGTCCCAACCATATCGGAGTCCACTGCAACAAATTAATAAAGTCCTTCACCTTGATACTTAGTTCTTGATCCAAAGCACCACACGTATGGTTTTTATAATTTCATTTAAACAATGTAGACAGCTACATCCAAGCTTCCAAAAGTCCAAGGTAAGGTAAAGTAGAAGAAAATGGGTCAAAACTTCTTCAGAAGCCACATTTACCATCAGAACACAACCTCCTTATGCGAGAGGATGTCTCTCACGACGGAGGATCGACCATCGCAACACGAGGTGTGACTGTGGATGCAGTCTGTTGGTGCTACATGTGTCTTCATCAAAAAGATATCATGATCTTCAATTGTTGTGGTCTGCTTAGGACATCTTACCATTAACAACACCTTCTTCCTTATTCATCTCGTGTCTGTCGTCCTTTGTTTGTTGCGGTGTATGAGAGTGCATTAGAACATTGCATCGATGAAAGTGTGAGTAATCATTATTGGTCACATCTTGTGGTGAGGGAGGCTGCTGTACTGCAGCCTCTCAATGTACGCTTCCCTCGCCTGCCACCCTGTCCCATTGGAGCGGATCCTCCAGCTTCAGGAAGGAGGCCCACGTCTCTTCTTAATCTCTCTCTCTCTCTCTCTCTCTCTCTCTCTCTCTCTCTCTCTCTCTCTCTCTCTCTCTCTCTCTCTCTCTCTCTCTCTCTCCCCTTTCCTCAGAGGCCAGGGTGGTAGGTCATCACAGGGGTTACTTAATAAGAGATACGTGGACAAACACTGCTGACACCTGTTACATTATCAGTCGCTGGATCTGGATCAATGTATCGTTAATATTCATGAGACTAACAGACAAACACAGGGCTGTACGGTGCAGGGGTGTAACGGTTATCATTACTGACCGTGACGCATTTACGAGCCGCCCGGGGTCCAGCCACCATACGTTCGAATCCTGGTTGCGGCAGTCGCTTCAGAGTCAGCCCTGCTGTTCATCCCTCTCATGTGGCGGATCGATCTATTGGATATCTGGCTTGCATTAAGTTATATACGCATGATTCACGTGGAAGGATGGAGTGAAAAAGATTTTGAGCAATCGGTACCTGAACATACAGGAGGGTGAAAGGCGTGCAAGGAATAGAGTGAATTGGAACGATGTGGTATACCGGGGTCGACGTAATGTCAATAGATTGAACCAGGGCATGTGAAGCGTTTGGGGTAAACAGTAAAAAGTTTTGTGGGGCCTGGATGTGGAAAGGGAGCTGTGGTTTTGGTGCATTACACATGACAGCTAGAGACTTAGTGTGAACGAATGTGGCCTTTGTTGTCTTTTCCTAGCGCTACCTCACGCGCGTGGGAGGAGTGGGGCGGGGGGTGCCATTTCATGTATGGCGGGCTGGCGACGAAATGGATGAAGGCAGCAAGTATGAATATGTACATGTGTATATATGTATATGTCTTTGTATGTATAAGTATGTATGTGATGAAATGCATAAATACGGATATGTGCGTGTGTGGACTTGTATGTATATACATGTGTATGTAGGTGGGTTGAGCCATTCTTTCATCTGTTTCCTTCCGCTACCTCGCTAATGCGGGAGACAGCGACTAAGTATTTTGAACAAAATAGACAAAACGTTGAAATGTATAGGTATGTATATGTGCGTGTGTGGACGTGTATGTATATACATATGTATGTGGGTGGGTTGGGCCATTTTTTCGTTTGTCTCCTTGCGCTACCTCGCTAACGCGGGAGACAGCGACAATGTATAATAATAAAATAACATATATATATATATATATATATATATATATATATATATATATATATATATATATATATATATATATATATATATATATATATATATATATATACATATATATATATATATATATATATATATATATATATATATATATATATATATATATATATATATATATATATATATTTTTTTTTTTTTTTTTTTTTATACTTTGTCGCTGTCTCCCGCGTTTGCGAGGTAGCGCAAGGAAACAGACGAAAGAAATGGCCCAACCCACCCCCATACACATGTATCTACATACGTCCACACACGCAAATATACATACCTACACAGCTTTCCATGGTTTACCCCAGACGCTTCACATGCCTTGATTCACTCCACTGACAGCACGTCAACCCCGGTATACCACATCGCTCCAATTCACTCTATTCCTTGCCCTCCTTTCACCCTCCTGCATGTTCAGGCCCCGATCACACAAAATCTTTTTCACTCCATCTTTCCACCTCCAATTTGGTCTCCCTCTTCTCCTTGTTCCCTCCACCTCCGACACATATATCCTCTTGGTCAATCTTTCCTCACTCATCCTCTCCATGTGCCCAAACCACTTCAAAACACCCTCTTCTGCTCTCTCAACCACGCTCTTTTTATTTCCACACATCTCTCTTACCCTTACGTTACTCACTCGATCAAACCACCTCACACCACACATTGTCCTCAAACATCTCATTTCCAGCACATCCATCCTCCTGCGCACAACTCTATCCATAGCCCACGCCTCGCAACCATACAGCATTGTTGGAACCACTATTCCTTCAAACATACCCATTTTTGCTTTCCGAGATAATGTTCTCGACTTCCACACATTCTTCAAGGCCCCCAGGATTTTCGCCCCCTCCCCCACCCTATGATCCACTTCCGCTTCCATGGTTCCATCCGCTGCCAGATCCACTCCCAGATATCTAAAACACTTCACTTCCTCCAGTTTTTCTCCATTCAAACTCACCTCCCAATTGACTTGACCCTCAACCCTACTGTACCTAATAACCTTGCTCTTATTCACATTTACTCTTAACTTTCTTCTTCCACACACTTTACCAAACTCAGTCACCAGCTTCTGCAGTTTCTCACATGAATCAGCCACCAGCGCTGCTATCATCAGCGAACAACAACTGACTCACTTCCCAAGCTCTCTCATCCCCAACAGACTTCATACTCGCCCCTCTTTCCAAAACTCTTGCATTTACCTCCCTAACAACCCCATCCATAAACAAATTAAACAACCATGGAGACATCACACACCCCTGCCGCAAACCTACATTCACTGAGAACCAATCACTTTCCTCTCTTCCTTACATCCTCGATAAAAACTTTTCACTGCTTCTAACAACTTTCCTCCCACACCATATATTCTTAATACCTTCCACAGAGCATCTCTATGAACTCTATCATATGCCTTCTCCAGATCCATAAATGCTACATACAAATCCATTTGCTTTTCTAAGTATTTCTCACATACATTCTTCACAGCAAACACCTGATCCACACATCCTCTACCACTTCTGAAACCACACTGCTCTTCCCCAATCTGATGCTCTGTACATGCCTTCACCCTTTCAATCAGTACCCTCCCATATAATTTACCAGGAATACTCAACAAACTTATACCTCTGTAATTTGAGCACTCACTCTTATCCCCTTTGCCTTTGTACAATGGCACTATGCAAGCATTCCGCCATTCCTCAGGCACCTCATCATGAATCATACGTACATTAAATAACCTTACCAACCATTATTACATGACAGGTAGAGACTGAGTGTGAACGAATGGGGCCTTTGTTGTCTTTTCCTTGCGCTACCTCGCACACATGAGGGGGGAGGTGGTTGTTATTCCATGTGTGGCGAGGTGGCGATGGGAATAAATAAAGGCAGAAAGTATGAATTATGTACATGTGTATATATGTATATGTCTGTGTGTGTATATATATGTGTACATTGAGATTTATAGGTATGTATATTTGCGTGTGTGGACGTGCATGTATATACATGTGTATGTGGGTGGGTTGGGCCATTCTTTCGTCTGTTTCCTTGCGCTACCTCGCTAACGCGGGAGACAGTGACAAAGCAAAATAAGAAAAATATATATATATATATGGGAATGTCTTGGGAGTAAAGTCAGGGGTTAGTGAGAGGACAAGAGCAAGGGAAGGAGTAGCGCTACTCCTGAATCAGGAGTGGTGGGAGTATGTGATAGAGTGTAAGAAAGTAAATTCTAGATTGATATGGGTAAAACTGAAAGTTGATGGAGAGAGATAGGTGATTATTGGTGCATATGCACCTGGGCATGAGAAGAAAGATCAGAGGCAGAGGCAGATGAGAGGCAAGTGTTTTGGGAGCAGCTGAATGAGTGTGTTAGTGGTTTTGATGCGCGAGACCGGGTTATAGTGATGGGTGATTTGAATGCAAAGGTGAGTAATGTGGCAGTTGAGGGAATAATTGGTATACATGGAGTGTTCAGTGTTGTAAATGGAAATAGTGAAGAGCTTGTAGATTTATGTGCTGAAAAAGGACTGGTGATTGGGAATACCTGGTTTAAAAAGCGAGATATACATAAGTATACGTATGTAAGTAGGAGAGATGGCCAGAGAGCGTTATTGGATTACGTGTTAATTGACAGATGCACGAGAGAGAGACTTTTGGATGTTAATGTGCTGAGAGGTGCAACTGGAGGGATGTCTTGTGGAGGCAAAGGTGAAGATTTGTGGGGATTTTCAGAAAAGAAGAGAGAATGTTGGGGTGAAGAGAGTGGTGAGAGTAAGTGAGCTTGGGAAGGAGATTTGCGTGAGGAAGTACCAGGAGAGACTGAGTACAGAATAGAAAAAGGTAAAAAGGAGGTAAGGGGAGTGGGGGAGGAATGGGATATATTTAGGGAAGCAGTGATGGCTTGCGCAAAAGATGCTTGTGGCATGAGAAGCGTGGGAGGTGGGTTGATTAGAAAAGGTAGTGAGTGGTGGGATGAAGTAAGATTATTAGTGAAAGAGAAGAGAGAGGCATTTGGACAATTTTTGCAGGGAAAAAATGCAAATGAGTGGGAGAGGTATAAAAGAAAGAGGCAAGAGGCCAAGAGAAAGGTGCAAGAGGTGAAAAAGAGGGCAAATGAGAGTTGGGGTGAGAGAGTATCATCAAATTTCATGGAGAATATAAAGATGTTTTGGAAGGAGGTAAATAAAGTGCTAATGGGGAGGTGATAACTAGTGGTGATGTGAGAAGGAGATGGAGTGAGTATTTTGAAGGTTTTGTTGAATATGTTTGATGATAGAGTGGCAGATATAGGGTGTTTTGGTCGAGGTGGTGTGCAAAGTGAGAGGGTTAGGGAAAATTATTTGGTAAACAGAGAAGAGGTAGTGAAAGCTTTACGGAAGATGAAAGCCGGCAAGGCAGCAGGTTTGGATGGTATTGCAGTGGAATTTATTAAAAAAGGGGGTGACTGTATATATATATATATATATATATATATATATATATATATATATATATATATATATATATATATATATATATATATATATATATATATATATGTGTGTGTGTGTGTGTGTGTGTGTGTGTGTGTGTGTGTGGTATGCCGGGGTCGACGTGCTGTCAATGGATTGAATCAGGGCATGTGAAGTGTCTGGGGTAAACCATGGAAAGTTCTGTGGGGCCTGGGGCCTGGATGTGGAAAGGGAGCTCTGGTTTCGGGCATTATTACATGACAGTTAGAGACTGAGTGTGAACGAATGGGGCCTTTGTTGTCTTTTCCTAGCGCTACCTCGCACACATGAGGGGGGAGTGGGATGTTATTACATGTGTGGCGAGGTGGCGATGGGAATAAGGGCACACAGTATGAATTATGTACATGTGTACATATGTATATGTCTGTGTGTGTATATGTGTGTGTACGTTGAGATGTATAGGTATGTATATTTGCGTGTGTGGACGTGTATGTATATGCATGTGTATGGGGGTGGGTTGGGCCATTTCTTTCGTCTGTTTCCTTGCGCTACCTCGCAAACGCGGGAGACAGCGACAAAGCAAAATAATAAAAAAATAATATATATATATATATATATATATATATATATATATATATATATATATATATATATATATATATATATATAGCGCAAGAAAGCAAATGAGGGAGTGGCCCGGCCCGCCCACATGCACATGTGTGTGCATACACGTCCACACGCGCACGTGTGCATGCCTATGCATCTCAACGTATACATACATATATATATATATATATATATATATATATATATATATATATATATATATATATATATATATATATATATATATATATATATGTATATATATATATATATATATATATATATATATATATATATATATATATATATATATATATATATATATATATATATATATATATATATATATATCCCTGGGGATAGGGGAGAAAGAATACTTCCCACGTATTCCCTGCGTGTCGTAGAAGGCGACTAAAAGGGAAGGGAGCGGAGGGCTGGAATTCCTCCCCTCTCATTTTTTTTTTTAATTTTCCAATAGAAAGAACGGAGAAGGGGGCCAGGTGAGGATATTCCCTCAAAGGCCCAGTCCTCTGTTCTTAACGCTACCTCGCTAACGCGGGAAATGGCGAATAGTTTGAAAGAAAGATATATATATATATATATATATATATATATATATATATATATATATATATATATATATGAGCCTTCCCATCCTTATCAAAGCCGTTTCCTCAGCCTAACGTCTAGACTTTTGAAATAGTGATATCAACAAAGCCAGTTGTTATTGCTCCCTCAAATAGAATAGCTCAGATCATAAGTGAAATGTCCACTTTGAGATTTTCCTCTTGTGTCCGTAACTGATGACTTGCTGGTGTGAGCAGTGTGGCCCCTGATCACCTCCTGCGTCAGAGCTTCTGTAATGACGGGCCAGCGTCCCCCAGCCACCGCCCTCACTGAGGCAACACCAGCACCAGGCGGCCTGGTGCCCTACGTTACACGTCCTCCTGCTGGGGGAAGCACTGCCTCCACACACACACACACACACACACACACACACACACACACACACGAACACACCGGCACACTGATATACCCAACACTCGTTGATTACAACCATAGTTACACTTCACTACCCATTATACCACTCTACACCTGGCTGGGTCTAACCCATTACTGTCTTGCGTACCCACCTACACTACACTACACCCATCACAGATCCAGTACCCACATTTTCGTTTCACTGCACTCATTACATCACCCATTGCGTCCATACCACTATCTGGTGTGCCCACTCAATTACTCTTTAGCCAAATTCACTATATACTGTAACCACTCCAATACTTTGGGTATCTACTCCTGCTACCAACTCTACTGCTCACTGTAACCAGTCCCATCTTCTGCTGTATCCACCCGATATCTATTGTACCCGCTGTATCTGCTTCACTTCCGTTCTTACCCCACCGCTTAATGTAACCATTGAACCCAGTAAATGACTTGCTGTACATATTTCATGGTTCACAGTATCGACTGTACCATCCTCCACTGTACCATCCCCCACTGTACCATCCTCCACTGTACCATTCTCCACTGTACCTTTCTCTCTCAAGCTAATCTTTAATGTTATTACTATGTTGGTCCCCGACATCTGTCACCAGCACCACTGCTCACATACTTGTGCCTCTTACTCACAGATGTAAAACATCCGCAGGTTAATACTGTGTGAGCAAGACAGATGGTAGTGCCCTTGACCTCAGCTGACCTCTGGTGATAACCCCGCGGGAATTGCCCAGTCTGGGTTAAACTGATTAGCGTGTAACCCTGCACAGCAATTACTCTGGTATTGATAATGTTTATTCTACACCAGTTTTTCCCATTATGCTGCTTTCTGGCTAACTGGCAGTATGTGCATATGCAGAAGGGAAGCTTTACACTCGTAAAAGCTCGTCTCTTATCCTTACTTTCTTTTTTCTTATTTTCATTTTGAGAATCGCATTTACTTCCTCTTGACCGAGTTTGTTCCACGCGCCCACAACTCCGTTGCTGGAGAGAAAGGTTTCTCACGTCCCTCCGTAACTTGTCTTTCCCATCTTCCAGCTGCACCTTGTTGTTCTGGACTCGTTCCACTTAACAAAGAACAGTTCTGGGTTAAAGCGTCACCACGGTGTCTTTTAAGTTTCTATGTACGTATTATAGTTGTTATGTTTTCCCATTTTCTTCTATCATCCAATGTTGGTCGATTTAAGATCTTCCCTCCTCTCCTTGTAGATCATTCCACTCGTTCCTGGAACCCTTTTTGTTACATTCCTTTGGACCTCTTTCCAGCAATCCAATGTGGCTCTTCAGGTAAGGAGACCAGACTACTGTTGCGACTTACACCATCTGAGGGCGACAGTGTGTCGTGGATATCTTCCTCAAACATCGATTATCAACATCGACCAATACATAGTTTGCCTCCCTCACGATCCCTCTCCCATGCTGTTCTGTTGTCAAGTTCGGTGTGGTGAATATACGGCGAGCAAACATTCATCTAAATTTACAGCTGTTGTGCTTCAGCTCTCACTGCTCTCCGCTGTTAAGGTAACCCATGAATCTGGGATATCGCCCTTTACGTTGTTCAAAACAATGTACGCTCGTAAGTGCTATCGGAGCAGACTGTAACCCTGGCTGACAAACACCACCTACGCTACTGCGTGGGGGTAGACACGCCGACACACAGTGTCAGGGGATGGAAGCCCTGGTGACCGTGATGAGAAGCACACAGTCGTACCGTCACTCAAGCTTAAACAACTCTGACTGAACTCGAAAAATACAGGGAAAAGATTCTATGGCGAATGCTGTACTGAGTAACAACAGATACATTAAATCGACAAAATTAAGGGCACACCACATGTGCGAGTTTAAAAGCGTGCAAGGGTCTGGGACGGGAGGATTATACGAAACAGTAAGACACGGAGTACTTATATAAGACGTGGTAGGCACCAAAGCAGTGTCCGTATGACGAACGTTATGATCAGGGACTGGTTCCCTGCAGAAGATGGGAGTGGGGGGGGCTTCCAGGATCTGGTGCAGCTTCAGGCTGGATCATTAGCAGCGAGGCACCGCCAGCCAAGAACAGGTTAAAAACACAGTGTGACGATTATCTGCTCGACTGAATGATTCCCAGCGAACGCAGGGTGGATGCTGTCGCCAGGGGAACCGTCCCTCACCAGGTGGTGCGGTTCACGACGAATCCCAGCCGATCACTAAGGAACTGGGCAACAGGTATGAACCTAACTGGATGATCCTGGCGAGTGCTGGAAGGGCAATAACGCACACAAAATGACCCAAAGGCAATTATGCGATTCTCACCCAAACTGAAGAACTGTGGCACGTCAGGAACCCCTCCCAGTCGCAGCAGGGGCACCAGTAACATTATTGTGGTCACAAGGATTTCCACCAATGGCAGGACACCACCGACTCATCCACCATCCAATCCCGGCACAGCAAGGATAGGGTGTCTCTAGACGACGGCTTACGGTTGGCTGAGCTTGTCAGGTAACGATGCAGCGAGTGATTAAGAGGTGTGACGAAGTAGCGTCTAAGTACATCCTACAAAATCCGGTGGTAAGTGGCACCAGCTTCTCCGAGCAATCAACGGGGTGGATAACACGTGACCAACAATGGTCAGTTCACACCAGATGGATTCAAGTAGCCGATGCCACAGCGAGGTCTATTCGTTATCGACATGTGATGATGATCCTATTGTGTACGAGCACTAATGTGTGGACGACGATGAGGGTTTGCCCGGGTGAGGGTGTGGCGAGGCATGACACAGAAGGAACAACAGATATACACAGACGTAAAGAAACTCAGATTCGGTTGTACACACACACACACACACACACTGCTCATCATCATGTTCCTGCTGTGAGGGTTGTACGGTCAGCCAGTGTGTCTGTGTCTCTGCCTGCTCGAGGTTTACAGTAGACTAGTTACCCATCCCCTCCAGATGTTGAGTTTGTTTCCAGTTTTCTTTCATGATCTGCTTCTGCTGCAGGAACTCTCCTTCTATTGTTTCGGCTTATCTGGTTTCTCGTATAATCTCGCCCAGATAGTGAACAGTTGTGTCATACGTCTATTAACATTCAAATGTTAGGCATCTCATCCTGGGCCCCAGTGGGAGTTTCCAGGATTCCAGAAGATGAAGTACTCGTTGTTTCCCTGGTTACAGAGGCCGAAGCATCTGCATCCACTTTCTGTGTAGTTTCCCGCTTGAGCGTCAGGCAACACACAGCTGCGTCTGGGTCCTGGTGTATTCCTCTGGCTCCGTGACCCATAAGCTGATGGTATTCACAATGTTCTCTCCACCTCCTTCAGTAGAGGGATGGCAGCCTAGAGCCGCTTCTGGTGGGTGGGGGCCGCACCGTAGGGGTCTTTTCGCCGTACTTAGTAGTTTCAGTCAATAGGAGCCAGTGGTCCGATTGGAGGTCATCATCGCTCGATCTAGTTCGTCCATCCCTCCCTCAAGTTGCAGGAGAATGTGCCAGTATGTTGGATTTACAATAGTGTGGTAAACGGATGGATAAATCTCATGGTCATAAAGACTTTCTTTTTTTTTCAAAGATCCTGAGAACGACGGGATTAAGCACATCAGATATGTAACGTTTAGGTAGGTACATCAGAGCCAAACGTTATTAACGCATTCGATTGTTACAACGCCACCCTATAAAGGAAGAAAAAGGCGTATTTACAATTCGTATGTTGTCTTTCTCATGTTTTTTTTTCATTATTCAAAGTTATCTTTGGTGTTCAGTAAACTTTCCTACTTCTATAGATACTATTTTGATTGTTGGTACTAAGAGCTGGCTGCTAGTGTGTCCACACCACTAGTTATGTAGACCACGCAATACTCGGCAAGCTGATACATCCCTCACATAATTACGGTGTGGCTGTTGGCAACTCAAGGGTGGGCCGTTTTGATGAATGTTTCTTTCCCTATCATCTTTCCCAATAACTATGACCTGGCACATCATAATTCTAAAAGACAAGTTTTCACTGCCTCCAAAATTGGCAAATACTTTGTCTTCACTTTCCTTTTTCCCCTCCATAACCCTGTCTTCATATCAGCTGAGGCCCGGCCTTGACGTGGACTTTTGTCCGTGACTGGAACCTCCAACGTAGAAAAAAAATCAACAAAGAATTTAGGCAGAGAAGTGGACCAACCTTTTTCAACTTTATTTATGCTTGATGGTGTCCGAGCACGCCTTAGAATCACTCGTTGGCCATCATCATTTGACGTTAAGTTTACAGATGAAATAATTTTTGGACGCGCTCGCCTCATCAACCAGGTAGTAGCGCTTGGAGTTCGACATGAGGGCACTGTAGTCGTTCGGGCCGCTGGAGGTGTTGTCGCCGCTGCCGCTGGGGAAGCCGGTGGCCCAGAAGGGCGGGCCGCCGGGTACAGGAATGCCGTTCACCCAGAACCATTCTTGTTTGCCGGTCACGTCCGAGGCGCCCACCCAGTGGCTCCTGTCATTCCCTGAGAAATAAAGACCCTCTCATGATAAGGAAGGTAGTACTTCCCAGGGGATCACGTCCCTTCTTCAATGGAGTCATAAACGGTTTGCTTCATCATGAGCCAGATTCTGGCTCTCCCAAACTTTCATGTGAAGCTGACGTACATTTTACCTATTGCAGTTCTAGAATTACCTTTTTTTTAAAGGTGATAGTCGAATATCTAATGTATATATATATTTATTTATTTATTTTGCTTTGTCGCTGTCTCCCGCATTTGCGAGGTAGCGCAAGGAAACAGAAGAAAGAAATGGCCCAACCCACCCCCATACACATGTATATACACACACGCAAATATACATACCTATACATCTCAATGTACACATATATATACATACACAGACACATAAATATATACCCATGCACACAATTCACACTGTCTGCCTTTATTCATTCCCATCGCCACCTCGCCACACATGGAATACCATCCCCCTCCCCCCCTCATGTGTGCGAGGTAGCGCTAGGAAAAGATAACAAGGGCCCCATTCGTTCACACTCAGTCTCCAGCTGTCATGCAATAATGCCCGAAACCACAGCTCCCTTTCCACATCCAGGCCCCACACAACTTTCCATGGTTTACCCCAGACGCTTCACATGCCCTGATTCAATCCATTGACAGCACGTCAACCCCGGTATACCACATCGATTCAATTCACTCTATTCCTTGCCCGCCTTTCACCCTCCTGCATGTTCAGGCCCCGATCACACAAAATCTTTTTCACTCCATCTTTCCACCTCCAATTTGGTCTCCCACTTCTCCTTGTTCCCTCCACCTCCGACACATATATCCTCTTGGTCAATCTTTCCTCACTCATTCTCTCCATGTGCCCAAACCATTTCAAAACACCCTCTTCTGCTCTCTCAACCACGCCCTTTTTATTTCCACACATCTCTCTTACCCTTACATTACTTACTCGATCAAACCACCTCACACCACACATTGTCCTCAAACATCTCATTTCCAGCACATCCACCCTCCTGCGCACAACTCTATCCATAGCCCACGCCTCGCAACCATACAACATTGTTGGAACCACTATTCCTTCAAACATACCCATTTTTGCTTTCGGAGATAATGTTCTCGACTTCCACATATTCTTCAATGCTCCCAGGATTTTCGCCCCCTCCCCCACCCTATGATTCACTTCCGCTTCCATGGTTCCATCCGCTGCCAGATCCACTCCCAGATATCTAAAACACTTTACTTCCTCCAGTTTTTCTCCATTCAAACTTACCTCCCAATTGACTTGACCCTCAACCCTACTGTACCTAATAACCTTGCTCTTGTTCACATTTACTCTTAACTTTCTTCGTTCACACACTTTACCAAACTCAGTCACCAGCTTCTGCAGTTTCTCACATGAATCAGCCACCAGCGCTGTATCATCAGCGAACAACAACTGACCCACTTCCCAAGCTCTCTCATCCACAACAGACTTCATTTTATATATATATATATATATATATATATATATATATATATATATATATATATATATATATATATATATATATATATATATATATATATATATATACATATATATATATATATATATATATATATATATATATATATATATATATATATATATATATATATATATATATATATATATATGTATATATATATATATATATATATATATATATATATATATATATATATATATATATATATATATATATATATATATATATAACTTTCAAACTTACCTCCCAATTGACTTGACCCTCAACCCTACTGTACCTAATAACCTTGCTCTTGTTCACATTTACTCTTAACTTTCTTCGTTCACACACTTTACCAAACTCAGTCACCAGCTTCTGCAGTTTCTCACATGAATCAGCCACCAGCGCTGCATCATCAGCGAACAACAACTGACCCACTTCCCAAGCTCTCTCATCCACAACAGACTTCATTTTATATATATATATATATATATATATATATATATATATATATATATATATATATATATATATATATATATATATATATATATATATATATATATATATATATATATATATATATATATATATATATATATATATATATATATAAAATGAAGTGGGTCAGTTGTTGTTCGCTGATGATACAGCGCTGGTGGCTGATTCATGTGAGATACTGCAGAAGCTGGTGACTGAGATTGGTAAAGTGTGTGAACGAAGAAAGTTAAGAGTAAATGTGAACAAGAGCAAGGTTATTAGGTACAGTAGGGTTGAGGGTCAAGTCAACTGGGAGGTAAGTTTGAATGAGAAAAACTGGAGGAAGTAAAGTGTTTTAGATATCTGGGAGTGGATCTGGCAGCGGATGTATGGCATGAGAAGAGTGAGAGGTGGGTTGATTAGAAAGGTTAGTGAGTGGTGGGATGAAGAAGTAAGATTATTAGTGAAAGAGAAGAGAGAGGCATTTGGACGATTTTTGCAGGGAAAAAATGCAATTGAGTGGGAGATATATAAAAGAAAGAGACAGGAGGTCAAGAGAAAGGTGCAAGAGGTGAGAAAGAGGGCAAACGAGAGTTGGGGTGAGAGAGTATCATTAAATTTTAGGGAGAATAAAAAATGTTCTGGAAGGAGGTAAATAAAGTGCGTAAGACAAGGGAGCAAATGGGAACTTCAGTGAAGGGCGCAAATGGGGAGGTGATAACAAGTAGTGGTGATGTGAGAAGGAGATGGAGTGAGTATTTTGAAGGTTTGTTGAATGTGTTTGATGATAGAGTGGCAGATATAGGGTGTTTTGGTCGAGGTGGTGTGCAAAGTGAGAGGGTTAGGGAAAATGATTTGGTAAACAGAGAAGAGGTAGTAAAAGCTTTGCGGAAGATGAAAGCCGGCAAGGCAGCAGGTTTGGATGGTATTGCAGTGGAATTTATTAAAAAAGGGGGTGACTATATTATTGACTGGTTGGTAAGGTTATTTAATGTATGTATGACTCATGGTGAGGTGCCTGAGGATTGGCGGAATGCGTGCATAGTGCCATTGTACAAAGGCAAAGGGGATAAGAGTGAGTGCTCAGATTACAGAGGTATAAGTTTGTTGAGTATTCCTGGTAAATTATATGGGAGGGTATTGATTGAGAGGGTGAAGGCATGTACAGAGCATCAGATTGGGGAAGAGCAGTGTGGTTTCAGAAGTGGTAGAGGATGTGTGGAGCAGGTGTTTGCTTTGAAGATGTATGTGAGAAATACTTAGAAAAGCAAATGGCTTTGTATGTAGCATTTATGGATCTGGAGAAGGCATATGATAGAGTTGATAGAGATGCTCTGTGGAAGGTATTGAGAATATATAGTGTGGGAGGCAAGTTGTTAGAAGCAGTGAAAAGTTTTTATCGAGGATGTAAGGCATGTGTACGTGTAGGAAGAGAGGAAAGTGATTGGTTCTCAGTGAATGTAGGTTTGCGGCAGGGGTGTGTGATGTCTCCATGGTTGCTTAATTTCTTTATGGATGGGGTTGTTAGGGAGGTGAATGCAAGAGTTTTGGAAAGATGGGCAAGTATGAAGTCTGTTGTGGATGAGAGAGCCTGGGAAGTGAGTCAGTTGTTGTTCGCTGATGATACAGCGCTGGTGGCTGATTCATGTGAGAAACTGCAGAAGCTGGTGACTGAGTTTGGTAAAGTATGTGAAAGAAGAAAGTTAAGAGTAAATGTGAAGAGCAAGGTTATTAGGTACAGTAGGGTTGAGGGTCAAGTCAATTGGGAGGTAAGTTTGAATGGAGAAAAACTGGAGGAAGTAAAGTGTTTTAGATATCTGGGAGTGGATCTGGCAGCGGATGGAACCATGGAAGCGGAAGTGAATCATAGGGTGGGGGAGGGGGCGAAAATCCTGGGAGCATTGAAGAATGTGTGGAAGTCGAGAACATTATCTCGGAAAGCAAAAAATGCTATGTTTGAAGGAATAGTGGTTCCAACAATGTTGTATGGTTGCGAGGCGTGGGCTATGGATAGAGTTGTGCGCAGGAGGGTGGATGTGCTGGAAATGAGATGTTTGAGGACAATGTGTGGTGTGAGGTGGTTTGATCGAGTAAGTAATGTAAGGGTAAGAGAGATGTGTGGAAATAAAAAGAGCGTGGTTGAGAGAGCAGAAAAGGGTGTTTTGAAATGGTTTGGGCACATGGAGAGAATGAGTGAGGAAAGATTGACCAAGAGGATATATGTGTCGGAGGTGGAGGGAACGAGGAGAAGTGGGAGACCAAATTGGAGGTGGAAAGATGGAGTGAAAAAGATTTTGTGTGATCGGGGCCTGAACATGCAGGAGGGTGAAAGGAAGGCAAGGAATAGAGTGAATTGGATCGATGTGGTATATCGGGGTTGACGTGCTGTCAGTGGATTGAATCAGGGCATGTGAAGCGTCTGGGGTAAACCATGGAATGTTGTGTGGGGCCTGGATGTGGAAAGGGAGCTGTGGTTTCGGGCATTATTGCGTGGCAGCTAGAGACAGTGTGAACGAATGGGGCCTTTGCTGTCTTTTCCTAGTGCTAACTCGCACACATGAGGGGGGAGGGGGATGGTATTCCATGTGTGGCGAGGTGGCGATGGGAGTGAATGGGGGCAGACAGTGTGAATTGTGTGCATGGGTATATATGTATGCGTCTGTGTATGTATATATATGTGTACATTGAGATGTATAGGTATGTATATTTGCGTGTGTGGACGTGTGTGTGTGCATACATTGTGTATTGGAGTGGGTTGGGCCATTTCTTTCGTCTATTTCCTTGCGCTACCTCGCAAACGCGGGAGACAGCGACAAAGCAAAATAAATAAATTTAAATATATATATATATATATATATATATATTTACCTCCCTAACAACCCCATCCCTAAACAAATTAAACAACCATGGAGACATCACACACCCCTGCCGCAAACCTACATTCACTGAGAACCAATCACTTTCCTCTCTTCCTACACGTACACATGCCTTTCATCCTCGATAAAAACTTTTCACTGCTTCTAACAACTTTCTTCCCACACCATATATTCTTAATACCTTCCACAGAGCATCTCTATCAACTCTATCATATGCCTTCTCCAGATCCATAAATGCTACATACAAATCCATTTGCTTTTCTAAGTATTTCTCACATACATTCTTCAAAGCAAACACCTGATCCACACATCCTCTACCACTTCTGAAACCACACTGCTCTTCCCCAATCTGATGCTCTGTACATGCCTTCACCCTCTCAATCAATACCCTCCCATATAATTTACCAGGAATACTCAACAAACTTATACCTCTGTAATTTGAGCACTCACTCTTATCCCCTTTGCCTTTGTACAATGGCACTATGCACGCATTCCGCCAATCCTCAGGCACCTCACCATGAGTCATACATACATTAAATAACCTTACCAACCAGTCAACAATATAGTCACCCCCTTTTTTTATAAATTCCACTGCAATACCATCCAAACCTGCTGCCTTGCCGGCTTTCATCTTCCGCAAAGCTTTCACTACCTCTTCTCTGTTTACCAAATCATTTTCCCTAACCCTCTCACTTTGCACACCACCTCGACCAAAACACCCTATATCTGCCACTCTATCATCAAACACATTCAACAAACCTTCAAAATACTCACTCCATCTCCTTCTCACATCACCACTACTTGTTATCACCTCCCCATTTGCGCCCTTCACTGAAGTTCCCATTTGCTCTCTTGTCTTACGCACTTTATTTACCTCCTTCCAGAACATCTTTTTATTCTCCCTAAAATTTAATGATACTCTCTCACCCCAACTCTCATTTGCCCCTTTTTTCACCTCTTGCACCTTTCTCTTGACCTCCTGTCTCTTTCTTTTATACATCTCCCACTCAATTGCATTTTTTCCCTGCAAAAATCGTCCAAATGCCTCTCTCTTCTCTTTCACTAATACTCTTACTTCTTCATCCCACCACTCACTACCCTTTCTAATCAACCCACCTCCCACTCTTCTCATGCCACAAGCATCTTTTGCGCAATCCATCACTGATTCCCTAAATACATCCATTCCTCCCCCACTCCCCTTACTTCCATTGTTCTCACCTTTTTCCATTCTGTACTCAGTCTCTCCTGGTACTTCCTCACACAGGTCTCCTTCCCAAGCTCACTTACTCTCACCACCCTCTTCACCCCAACATTCACTCTTCTTTTCTGAAAACCCATACAAATCTTCACCTTTGCCTACACAAGATAATGATCAGACATCCCTCCAGTTGCACCTCTCAGCACATTAACAACCAAAAGTCTCTCTTTCGCACGCCTGTCAATTAACACGTAATCCAATAACGCTCTCTGGCCATCTCTCCTACTTACATAAGTATACTTATGTATATCTCGCTTTCTAAACCACGTATTCCCAATCATCAGTCCTTTTTCAGCACATAAATCTACAAGCTCTTCACCATTTCTATTTACAACACTGAACACCCCATGTATACCAATTATTCCCTCAACTGCCAGGGAGGTAAATGCAAGAGTTTTGGAAAGAGGGGCAAGTATGAAGTCTGTTGGGGATGAGAGAGCTTGGGAAGTGAGTCAGTTGTTGTTCGCTGATGATACAGCGCTGGTGGCTGATTCATGTGAGAAACTGCAGAAGCTGGTGACTGAGTTTGGTAAAGTGTGTGGAAGAAGAAAGTTAAGAGTAAATGTGAATAAGAGCAAGGTTATTAGGTACAGTAGGGTTGAGGGTCAAGTCAATTGGGAGGTGAGTTTGAATGGAGAAAAACTGGAGGAAGTGAAGTGTTTTAGATATCTGGGAGTGGATCTGGCAGCGGATGGAACCATGGAAGCGGAAGTGGATCATAGGGTGGGGGAGGGGGCGAAAATTCTGGGGGCCTTGAAGAATGTGTGGAAGTCGAGAACATTATCTCGGAAAGCAAAAATGGGTATGTTTGAAGGAATAGTGGTTCCAACAATGTTGTATGGTTGCGAGGCGTGGGCTATGGATAGAGTTGTGCGCAGGAGGATGGATGTGCTGGAAATGAGATGTTTGAGGACAATGTGTGGTGTGAGGTGGTTTGATCGAGTGAGTAACGTAAGGGTAAGAGAGATGTGTGGAAATAAAAAGAGCGTGGTTGAGAGAGCAGAAGAGGGTGTTTTGAAGTGGTTTGGGCACATGGAGAGAGAGAAATGACCAGAGATATGTGTCGGAGGTGGAGGGAACGAGGAGAAGAGGGAGACCAAATTGGAGGTGGAAAGATGGAGTGAAAAAGATTTTGTGTGATCGGGGCCTGAACACGCAGGAGGGTGAAAGGAGGGCAAGGAATAGAGTGAATTGGAGCGATGTGGTATACCGGGGTTGACGTGCTGTCAGTGGATTGAATCAAGGGCATGTGAAGCGTCTGGGGTAAACCATGGAATGTTGTGTGGGGCCTGGATGTGGAAAGGGAGCTGTGGTTTCGGGCATTATTGCGTGGCAGCTAGAGACAGTGTGAACGAATGGGGCCTTTGCTGTCTTTTCCTAGTGCTAACTCGCACACATGAGGGGGTAGGGGGATGGTATTCCATGTGTGGCGAGGTGGCGATGGGAGTGAATGGGGGCAGACAGTGTGAATTGTGTGCATGGGTATATATGTATGTGTCTGTGTATGTATATATATGTGTACATTGAGATGTATAGGTATGTATATTTGCGTGTGTGGACGTGTGTGTGTGTATACATTGTGTATTGGAGTGGGTTGGGCCATTTCTTTCGTCTGTTTCCTTGCGCTACCTCGCAAACGCGGGAGACAGCGACAAAGCAAAATAAATAAATATAAATATATATATATATATATATATATATATATATATATATATATATATATATATATATATATATATATATATATATATATATATATATATTTACCTCCCTAACAACCCCATCCATAAACAAATTAAACAACCATGGAGACATCACACACCCCTGCCGCAAACCTACATTCACTGAGAACCAATCACTTTCCTCTCTTCCTACACGTACACATGCCTTTCATCCTCGATAAAAACTTTTCACTGCTTCTAACAACTTTCTTCCCACACCATATATTCTTAATACCTTCCACAGAGCATCTCTATCAACTCTATCATATGCCTTCTCCAGATCCATAAATGCTACATACAAATCCATTGCTTTTCTAAGTATTTCTCACATACATTCTTCAAAGCAAACACCTGATCCACACATCCTCTACCACTTCTGAAACCACACTGCTCTTCCCCAATCTGATGCTCTGTACATGCCTTCACCCTCTCAATCAATACCCTCCCATATAATTTACCAGGAATACTCAACAAACTTATACCTCTGTAATTTCAGCACTCACTCTTATCCCCTTTGCCTTTGTACAATGGCACTATGCACGCATTCCGCCAATCCTCAGGCACCTCACCATGAGTCATACATACATTAAATAACCTTACCAACCAGTCAACAATACAGTCACCCCCTTTTTTTATAAATTCCACTGCAATACCATCCAAACCTACTGCCTTGCCGGCTTTCATCTTCCGCAAAGCTTTCACTACCTCTTCTCTGTTTACCAAATCATTTTCCCTAACCCTCTCACTTTGCACACCACCTCGACCAAAACACCCTATATCTGCCATTCTATCATCAAACACATTCAACAAACCTTCAAAATACTCACTCCATCTCCTTCTCACATCACCACTACTTGTTATCACCTCCCCATTTGCGCCCTTCACTGAAGTTCCCATTTGCTCCCTTGTCTTACGCACTTTATTTACCTCCTTCCAGAACATCTTTTTATTCTCCCTAAAATTTAATGATACTCTCTCACCCCAACTCTCATTTGCCCCTTTTTTCACCTCTTGCACCTTTCTCTTGACCTCCTGTCTCTTTCTTTTATACATCTCCCATTCAATTGCATTTTTTCCCTGCAAAAATCGTCCAAATGCCTCTCTCTTCTCTTTCACTAATACTCTTACTTCTTCATCCCACCACTCACTACCCTTTCTAATCAACCCACCTCCCACTCTTCTCATGCCACAAGCATCTTTTGCGCAATCCATCACTGATTCCCTAAATACATTCCATTCCTCCCCCACTCCCCTTACTTCCATTGTTCTCACCTTTTTCCATTCTGTACTCAGTCTCTCCTGGTACTTCCTCACACAGGTCTCCTTCCCAAGCTCACTTACTCTCACCACCCTCTTCACCCCAACATTCACTCTTCTTTTCTGAAAACCCATACAAATCTTCACCTTTGCCTCCACAAGATAATGATCAGACGTCCCTCCAGTTGCACCTCTCAGCACATTAACATCCAAAAGTCTCTCTTTCGCACGCCTGTCAATTAACACGTAATCCAATAACGCTCTCTGGCCATCTCTCCTACTTACATAAGTATACTTATGTATATCTCGCTTTCTAAACCACGTATTCCCAATCATCAGTCCTTTTTCAGCACATAAATCTACAAGCTCTTCACCATTTCTATTTACAACACTGAACACCCCATGTATACCAATTATTCCCTCAACTGCCAGGGAGGTAAATGCAAGAGTTTTGGAAAGAGGGGCAAGTATGAAGTCTGTTGGGGATGAGAGAGCTTGGGAAGTGAGTCAGTTGTTGTTCGCTGATGATACAGCGCTGGTGGCTGATTCATGTGAGAAACTGCAGAAGCTGGTGACTGAGTTTGGTAAAGTGTGTGGAAGAAGAAAGTTAAGAGTAAATGTGAATAAGAGCAAGGTTATTAGGTACAGTAGGGTTGAGGGTCAAGTCAATTGGGAGGTGAGTTTGAATGGAGAAAAACTGGAGGAAGTGAAGTGTTTTAGATATCTGGGAGTGGATCTGGCAGCGGATGGAACCATGGAAGCGGAAGTGGATCATAGGGTGGGGGAGGGGGCGAAAATTCTGGGGGCCTTGAAGAATGTGTGGAAGTCGAGAACATTATCTCGGAGAGCAAAAATGGGTATGTTTGAAGGAATAGTGGTTCCAACAATGTTGTATGGTTGCGAGGCGTGGGCTATGGATAGAGTTGTGTGCAGGAGGATGGATGTGCTGGAAATGAGATGTTTGAGGACAATGTGTGGTGTGAGGTGGTTTGATCGAGTGAGTAACGTAAGGGTAAGAGAGATGTGTGGAAATAAAAAGAGCGTGGGTGAGAGAGCAGAAGAGGGTGTTTTGAAGTGGTTTGGGCACATGGAGAGAATGAGTGAGGAAAGATTGACCAAGAGAATATATGTGTCGGAGGTGGAGGGAACGAGGAGAAGAGGGAGACCAAATTGGAGGTGGAAAGATGGAGTGAAAAAGATTTTGTGTGATCGGGGCCTGAACATGCAGGAGGGTGAAAGGAGGGCAAGGAATAGAGTGAATTGGAGCGATGTGGTATACCGGGGTTGACGTGCTGTCAGTGGATTGAATCAAGGCATGTGAAGCGTCTGGGGTAAACCATGGAAAGCTGTGTAGGTGTGTATATTTGCGTGTGTGGACGTATATATATACATGTGTATGGGGGGGGGCCATTTCTTTCGTCTGTTTCCTTGCGCTACCTCGCAAACGCGGGAGACAGCGACAAAGTATAATAAAAAAAAATAATATATATATATATATATATATATATATATATATATATATATATATATATATATTTCCAAAAGAAGGAACAGAGAAGGGGGCCAGGTGAAGATATTCCCTCAAAGGCCCAGTCCTCTGTTCTTAACGCTACCTCGCTAATGCGGGAAATGGCGAATAGTTTGAAAGAAAAATAAATATATATATATATAAATATATCAGTTAGTAATACACTGTGAACGGTTCTAGAGAGGAAAGAGAGAGGCCGACATGTTCTGGAAGCTGTCATACCGGCGACCTCCAAATGGTGGGCCATTCTGGTAAACTCGTCGCAGGAACTCGGGGAGAAGAGCTCGCCCATGTTGGTGGGATAATGAGAGTTACAGAAATGCTGTGCATCCACCCAAGACTTCACGCTATTGCTGAAATAGTAGCAGAAGTCTCCTACCTGAAAGAAAAAACAAAGGCATAAGTAAGGAACAAGAGACCAAGCGTTCTCCAGCCACACCTGCCGACGCTGTGTGTTGAGTCACTACCTCCTAAGGTCTTGCACAGACATGGTGTGCTCCTCCCTGACTGGGGCCTGGTCTCCAACCCCTAACAAAACACTACAAGCAACTGGCAGTGGAAAGACGTCACCTTTACCTAAAATGACACCTCTAAATCACTTCCCCACGTTAATCCATCCTTTGAGTTTTATTTCTCTTCGTATTTCCTCATTTTGTAATCTTCTACTAAGAGTGTATTCCTGTCTCTCCTTACTTCTAACTCTACTGTAACAGTGGACACGGCTCTCACCATTATTTCCCATCAGTTCTTTCAGGTACTGCCTCCATCTCATACAAGTATCGTCCTTTGCCTACAAGCATTGCTTCCAGGTTTATCTAGTACATTCTCGCTCCTTACACATACCCTTCCTCCGCTTATATTACTTCTTCCTAGAGCAGTTTCATCCATTTTCCTCCCGAGATTCTCATTCGTTTTCCTTTTATCAATCTGTATCATCCTTTTCACTTTACAATGATGGAGGTTCTGTCCTATGCTCTTTGTTCTTCGTTTGCCGTTATTCTTTTGTCAGATTCAGCTTCTTTCATCTTCCTTTCTTCTTTCTTTCGCCATCTTTCCTGAAGATTTTCATTCGCAAACTCTTCTGCTTTGGTTCTGTTTATTCAGTCAGATCTCTAGTCCCATACTAACTAATGTAAGAGGCTAATCTTAATGTTACTTCCACATGAACTTACGAACTCCTACCTTACCCTCCCTCAGGCCGCACATAATGCACACTAACTATAATGTTCCGTCTCACTAAAAACAAATAATTCATTCCATTTCTTTCATGTCGGGGGCTCCAGTCACGGAGAAAAGTCCTCATCGAGGCCGGGCCTTCACTGAAATATAGAGAGGGTCATGAAATGGACAAAGAAGACATGGAAAAAGGTATTTGCGAATTTTGAAAAGTGAAAAGCGTCTTTTAAACTGTGCCGGTACCATGGTACTGTCTATCAAGTCTTCCCTGTGTTTTGTGTCATGTGTTTCTATCTTTATGTTTAAAGTAAACAGGTGCAATATTCGAGACTGCTTTTACAGCACAGTCGTCGTATTCTTAAACCATTGTTATGCTCACCCTAGACATCATACCCACATATCACCACATAACAGGACGTTCCTCTTGTACATTACCCACCTGCAGGCTGTCTGATGGGCAGGGCCGGCGAGAGTGATCTCTCTCACGTGTGGTGTCGTGCTGGCGCAACAAGGGCATCGAGCAGATGGAGAACCTGAGGACAAAGGACACAACAGATGGACGTGGTCACACCAAGGGTGCTGTGGAAACTCTTCCCTCTTTCCTGTCAACAGTCAGAGGTTCGTTATGGTGCTATGCAGTATTGTTCTACCTTCTGAGCAAGACTGAACCAATACATACATAAAGAACACAGTCTTGGTTGCATAGGTTCTTGTGACTCAGTAAAGAGATTATCTCAGTAGATGTGATGTATCAAGAGACAGTAAGTGATGGACGCTGTTGTACAGTAACATGACTTAAGATCGTCAGTTGTTTGTCGTCCTCGCGACTCCACTGAAGACTCGGGCCTCACCTTGGTTCCTCACAATCGTAGTCGGAGAGTTGGAACCTTCTGTTGCCATCCATGGCGGCGCAGTCCTCGCCCTCATCATGACCTTCACTGTAGGCCCAGTAGGGGACGCCCGTGGTTAGCGGTTCACCGTCCAGCCAGCGCCAGTTGTTGACTGTGAACTCCGTGTGGGCGCCTACCCAGAAGGTGGAGTTGGGCGGAGCTGTGGAGGATCACCGCCATGTTAGTCTGGCAAGGGAGGTGAGTGTGTGTGTGTGTGTGTGTGTGTGTGTGTGTGTGTGTGTGTGTGTGTGGCAGGGGAGGTGCATGCGTGGCCTTAGCAGGGGATGTGTATGTGTAGCTGTAGCAGTTAAGATGTATACGTAACATGTTTCACATACTGGTGTGGTAAAGTAGGAAAAGCTCTCTACTGTGGCCAAGTGTGCGACCAGCGGGAGGGTTTCCTGGCGTGCGGTTAACCTGGGGCCTCTGAAAAGAATTTCAGGAAGGGGTACAAAGTTTGTTTCGGGCCCCCTTCCCTCCTCCATTAGTTGTTATTCTGTTTTTATCCACTATGGTTTTGTACCGTGCTTTGAGAATATCCGAACTTTGTGGTCTCAACGCAAAATGTTTGCATCTACTGAAGACCAGCAGGTCTTCAGTAGATGCAAACATTTTCTGAGATCCCAGGAAATTACCGGGTCCCTCTTTTGGCCCTCTCATTAACCGTGGGTCAACCATGTATAGATCAGCGTCTGCTTCAGTGAGGTTTGGTTTACCCATAACCTCCAGGCCCAGTGCCGGATTTATAAGGAGGCAAAAAGGGAAACTCTCTCTCTCTCTCTCTCTCTCTCTCTCTCTCTCTCTCTCTCTCTCTCTCTCTCTCTCTCTCTCTCTCTCTCTCTCTCTCTCTCTCTCTTCCTGCCAGATGTAGGCACCCTCTATCCAAAAAATATTATATTCAAAAATTTGTTTATTGAGCCAGGATCTCGACTGAGCTTTGTCAACTGTTCCACCACAGCAGGACGTTTCTAAGACGCAACGTTCAGTCGCTTGCTTCGCGTAATGCTTTGCTGCGCTGACGTAGCGAGCCTTCGTTCACACTGGCTGACTTCAAGGTGTTCGTGTTGTTCTGAGTAAATATAAGAGATGAAAATCTGCGCTGCCTTTCGTCAGGCAGGGATAAGCCACCACTGGCTGCCGCTGCCTTGCTCACACAGCCACCCGCGAGGGATTTGACGAGCAGTCGCGCTTTGCGTTTTGCACACATAGTGGTTTTACGCGCTTGACTGCTTGTTTCCGGTCACACATGTTCCAATGTTCGTATAACCGTAAAACCTGTCAAAGAATCCTTGACACCTATAAGTATTTTGAAACGTTTCCATACATGATTTCAAAAAAATGTTGTCATCCAATAAGAAGATGCACAAATTTCAAAAATGTCATCTTTCTTGTGGGTATCAGCGTTGTCTGGGCGGCCTCACACCGTCGCAATGGCAAGCAGCAGCCACGTCTTCATGCCAACGTAGTCAGGTTAGGTTGGTACTGTACCTGCATGATGGCAACTCTTGCGATCAGTGGAAGATCTTCAGCTGCCACACCGTTGCTGCCATGTGGTTGCTAACGTATTTATTTCCAATTTTCAGCCCAGTCTTAGTTCATGACATCTGTCGCAAAACGTCCGACCGCAATCGCAAAAGCATTTCCAGACTAACGACCGGAAAAGGTTAAGATAAAAGGAAATTATTAGAAATTTTTATACTATCAGTTCTTGAATAAATTAGTCACTTTCCCACAATTTGATCCATTTCTGATGGGTCACCTTAAAGAATTTGACAATCCTGAAGTGGTAAGCAGTCATACTTATCATCAACCATCAGCGAAGAAATTGTTCTGCTGACGTCAAAATACGTTAAGAATTATATTGTGGCAGAACGTAACACTGCCAAGTACTTTCTGTTTCCGTAGATTCCACACCAGACGTGGCTCATGTTGACCAGTTGACAGTCACTGCGCGATATGTTGTTTCTGGGAAGCCGGTAGAGAAAGGTTTTTAATTTTCCTGCACACTGGCTCTCACAAGGCTGAAGAACTGGCTACAGCTCTGCTAGAATTTCTAGACAAAGAATGCATTCTGAAGACTGCAGAGGACAGTCCTACGACAATGCCAACAATATGTCCGGTCACAACAGGAAGGCAAGCCAGACTTAAAAATGGGAACCCAGCAGCAGTCTCACTCAATGTGCTGCTCACTCACTGAATCTTGTTGGACAGGCTGTTGCCTCTCGCTGTGTTGAAGCTGTTAGTTATTCTGGCTTCATATAAAGGTCATAGACATTCTTTTTCTGCGTCAACACACAGATGGGCAAATCTAATGAAGTCTTTGGAAGGAAACGATAGAGAACTAACTGTGAAGTCCTTATCGTTGGTCATCAAGAGCTGATGCTACTGTATCCCTCGTAGATGGATACAACTGCGTTCGAGATGGTCTCAGAGATACTGAAAGTGACTTGGAGCAAACACCTGGAGCAAGACATGAAGCTCAGACATTGGCAGACAAAATGGACCGTCTTGAAACTGCTCTGATGGCCAAGATCTGGAACTTATTTCTGGTACGGTTCAGCAGCACAAATAAAGCTTTTCAAGGAGTTGAAGTTGACCCGACGACAGTGGTGGAAAAGTCTCTGGAGTCACTTCGGGATAGGTATGAAGAGCTAGAACTGGACGCCAGGAACTTCTGGGGCAACACAGAGCAACTACAGGTAGGCTAAGGAGGAGAAACGAACGTTATGATACAAATCCAACATCAGAGGAAGTTGTCCTTTCCTCAAGAGAAAAAATTCAGATGTGGAACATTCAATATCGTAAATCAGTTGTCCGTTGCCTTAAATGAAAGGATGGTAGCGTACCAATCAGCGTATGACAGGGTCAAAGTCATGGTCAACTTATACAGTCTGCCTGATGCAGAGATGAGAAGAGAAGCTGAGAAACTTATCACTGCTTTCCCCCGTGATTTCAAGGATGTGTTCACAGAGGAAACTGTCCAGGTTGCATGCAGCCTTTGCCAAGCTCAGGTCATGTCTCACTCCATCTCAACAGTCGGTATTACTCCATGATGAAGGACTTGCTGATACCTTTCCAAGTGTTAATGTAGATCGTAGAATATATTTGATCATGGTGGTCACTAGGTGTTCGGGAGAGAGTGATCATTCAGCCAACTGGCACTGATCTGAGAACCACGGTTACCCATGAAAGACTAAGCGCTCTGTGCTTACGTGATGTAGAGCGCAGTGTTCTAAAGATGATACACTTTGAGGAGTTCATTTAAAAAATTTTCAGATGCCAAGTGTAGAAAGAACTTTTTGTAAACATTGTAGCATTTCTATGTGTGTGTGTGTACTTTCTATGTAAGTATAACTTGTCAGTTCTAACTGCATGCAATAAAATAACTTTGATGTGTAAATCTGGAGATTTGTCGTGTATTTCAATTTCTGTGTACGAGGTTCCCACCCAACTTTGAAGTGCCTCGGGCCTCCCCAAGGTCTAAATTCGGCCCTGCTCCAGGCAGGGTACCATCAGTGTTCTTATGTCAACCGTTCTCATGCTAATATCATCATCAAAATCATCATCATCATAATGATAATAATAATAATAATAATAATTATTATTATTATTATTATTATTATTATTATTATTATTATTATTATAATTATTATTATTATTATTATTATTATTATTATTATTATTATTATAATGATAATAACAATGATGATAATATAAGTAAAAGACTACCTTAGAAAAACATCCACACATGCATTTTGGTCTAAAACTGTTAATAAACAAACACAGACCCATCAGCTGGTGGTCAGGTTCAACTGTAATAAGAACACCAACGTAATTTTCTGCAGCGATGCATCTGTGACGTGTATGGTTTTGTCTGACGTAATGGCCCTTCAGTAATCGACTGTTGTTCAATCAAGTTACATAAAATCACACACAAAGTATGGAAGTTGTGAATTATGATGTGCATGTCAACAGTGAGAGGCAGTCCTTCCTCCGGATGCACGGTAAATATGAGCTACCAAGTGGACGTAACAGAACCATTAGCGGAAGCTGGCCTACATCATGTGGGAAGGACAGATAACAGGAGACCCGTTATCTGCTGACCTAATTCAAACGGTGGAAAGCACCTTTCCGCCCACCTCTCTCTCTCTCTCTCTCTCTCTCTCTCTCTCTCTCTCTCTCTCTCTCTCTCTCTCTCTCTCTCTCTCTGACGAAGAGAGAGAGAGAGAGAGAGAGAGAGAGAGAGAGAGAGAGAGAGAGAGAGAGAGAGAGAGTAACTTCATTTAGTATGGAAAAATGGAAATTCTACAGGAAAGTGTGTATGAAAGAGGTTCCCTACCAGTTACATAAATAAGCAGCCCTGGGGGATGGACTTGGAAAAAGAAAGACATATTTACTGACAACAGATATCATTCATCTGTTTGTCTATAAGTTGATATCTGTCGATGGACCGACAGATGTATACACAACACGGGTCGGAATCGAATCCAGGGTAATGTGTCCGGCCACCTCGGCTACACATAGGTTATAAAAGACACCACTGGTCGCCCAGCAGTTTCTCGCTGTCCCAACACTGGTCGACCAGTGGCTGTCTCTCGACCTCCGAGTGGCCGGAAACCAAACCCAGGGTTCGAATCGGTCTCGTGGTGTATATACGCTGACATCTGTGTTACCAAGTCAAGGTTGGGCCAACAAGACAAGTATCCTAACTTAAGACTTGGTTAGAAATATTATTAAATCAATATCAACCTTCAAGTCGTAGCTAACAAACTAACAATGTCCTAAATTTATTTACTGGATTATCAACACGTTCGACATGGTCAGCTGGGGAATGATATCCTTGATGAGGTGTGTTCACATAATCCTCGACTTGGTTATAAAGCGTAAAACCTAATTGGTACACCATTATGCTTATAAACAAACCAGACCAAAATTTCCGGGTCAAACACACAACACTGACGCTCCAAGAATAAAGTTTTATTCTCAGCTGATCAAATGATAATTTTCGTTGTAACATTCAAAAATAAATCTAGGACGATGCATCAAGAGAATTTCTTTAATTATTATTATTTTGAAAATGATCACTTGGTGTAGAATACATTGTTATGACCACAAGATAACTACGATAGAGAGAGAGGTACGTTCTCCGTGCGACTCACAGTTCTATACTGAAAACTTACCACTGAAGCCGAGGTAGCCAGCGAAGTTGCTGAAGGTATCGCATGAAGGGAAGATAGCCAGGTCGGAGGTGGCGCCGTCACCAGCCAGGGTCCTACACAGGTCCCGAGCCTCCTGCCAGGTGGAGGGAATCTCTGTGTTGAGGTAGATGCACACGTCACCTACTACGTGGTACGGCGGGTAGCACACTTGCCCTGGGAAATGAATGATAGTTGAAAGAAAGATCTGGGAAGATGGATCACTAAACAAGAAATGAAAAGAGAAGAAAGAAATCAGTCTGCAAAACTGAAAGAGTTTATAATGATGAGGAAGAGATGTAATCCATAAGAATTGTCTGAAATGTCTAGGACATTACAGAGAAGGATGGATAAGAGATAGATAGCACTACTTTCACATTAGCCTAGCTATTATTCCGCCCGACAGCTTATATCCAACGATCTTTCTCACCAGCCCAGTCATAACACAAGCGATGCTTCTCTTTGATGGCAACTTAACAACCATGACATTCCGAAATCATGCAATGATCATGTTAGCCTGGCTACTACTGCCTGTATGTGGCCTACTAGGTAACGGAAAAGAGGACGCAGGCGGGAACTTAAGGACTTGAGTGTGGCCTTAGCTTTAACAATTACTTCAACATAAATACCATGTAATTACATTCACCTGCTCTCTCGAGTGTCTCATGTCAACACATCTGGTAACGGGTACTCAGTTTTGTCGCATAGATAGAAACAAGTTAGCAAACCACTGTTTTCCAGCTGCGTCTAGAGAATAACTTTAGAGCGTGTGAGCAGTTTATCACACTACGTTCATATTTCAAATACTTTTTTTAAGAGACAATGAAGACGGAGAGTTCATCCTCACACGAACTAAATGCGTCATTAAATTATATCAAACTCTGACTGACTTTTAACTTTATGAGTTATTTGGATGTTGAATTCAATTAGTTACATTACTAAAATTCTCATAAAATTGAATGCAACGGTTGTTAGTTTGTTATGTTTCCGGCGACCGGTTATGAAGGAAACATATATGGATGACAACATTAAACAGCCGATAGCAATAATTGAGAAAGTTTTGTTCTGCAGCAAGTTTTTATAATCCTTTTGCGGACAAAGGAAATATCATTATGTATTTACATCAATGTTTTGGAGGTGGAACTTATAAGATTGTTTCATGAATCATCAGTCCAAGTTACTTAGATGGCTAAATATACACACATATATGATCACCTTTCCATTCAAATTAAAATCTAGAATGATAATAATTGTAAGACGACGTAAAGCATCATTATCATCGTTTATTTACATAGCCTCCTGTTGCAACCCCGTCACAACGCACTTCTTGGATACGCCCTTTCTGAATAGAGGATCTTAATTTAGGAAACTAACAATTTTATAAATACTGTAAAGTGCAGGTCATGTATTTTGTGACGATGACGAAGTGAGGATAAGGGTTTCCACTTTACATCCAGGAAAGATGAAGTTGGATTTGAGAATTGAGGACCCCCCCCCCCCCCCCCCCCACACACACACACACACATACACAAACATGGTCCCAGTGCCCAGGAGCAGCGACCCCCTTACTTTTCAGTGATCACCTTTTTTTTTTTTTAGTTGAGACTGAAGGTTTCAGGTTGTGAGCAGTGGGTAGCTTTCCCAACAGTGTTACGATTATGCTAGGCTGGTAGAAGGCGGAAGGTTCGTGCTAGGCTAGTGGGTAACTTTGTGGGAAGGGTTGCTGTTGGTGTTTCAAGTAAGCTAAAATGACTCACTTGAGACGTCTAAAAAAACACTGGCAGCTCACAGTTATAATTATCTAGTCTACCTATCAGGACAAATTGGGTTTACATTATTTGATTAATATCAACAAGACCTATTATCAATCATTCCCAGGGAAACGCGAAAAACAGCATAAAAGTTATAATTGTTTAACTTTTTGTTTGTTCACTTTAGTCACATTTAAAGACACTACGATAGTTGACGAAGAAGCTCTGAGGGCTTATGGTGTCTGAAGATCAGGGTGGGCGCGAGAGTTGAGACCAAAAAAAAAAAATGGATCATATCAGAAGGTAGTTGATTGACAATGGGGTAAGACTCACCTGCCACAGCTCCCACCACCAGAGCCAACACTAGCACAGTCCTGACATTCATCACGTCTGAGGTCATAACACAATGCTGATAATATTTGTAGTCCAGCCAACTAAAGGCTATGGGAAACCACAGCTGATAGTGAGCACACCATACTTACGTAATAGCCTAGGTCTTCTTGTTACTAGACGGTTGCTAAGTAATAAAGAGCGTCGTTAAAGCAACACTGAGTATCCTAAAGTTCCTACACACTTACGAGGGTATATATGGCCTAAATGGCTCATGGTCGCAATGACAGCTGATAGAAGACACTCCATTGGGCAGTCACTCTCGCAGAGAAACCACGTGAATTATTTTGTCCTGTGACCCGACCACGCACAAATAGGAAGTGATAGCAGTCTTCATGTAGCGTTATCAAAATTACATAACTATATCTAATCTTCCAGAAATGTAAACTAATGTAAACTGGAGAAGAATATAAAAGTTTTAGCCATGAAGAAATGCGGCAACTTCAGAAATCAAACAAGACTGAAAATGATTCTCCGTAAATGATTGAATCAATCAGACAACTAAGACATCACTTAGCGACGGAGCCTCGAGCGAACAATAAAAATCACCTGGAACTATATTGTTTAACGAATTCATATGTGACGGGTAATCAATCCTCTGCTTTCCTATACTTTGTGTCTTCTTCCTGTATCTCTCAGCGCAGAACATTTCCTTAATAACTGTTGCAGTGAGCCTGGAAGTGTTATGAGTTGATATATTAAGAGAAAAACAGGATAATCTATCAGATCACCACAGCTGAGGAAATGCAGTAAAGCGCATTAAGGGAATGGCGGTAAACGCTTTCCTAAACTGAAAAAAATACATGAGTGTAGGCCTACAGTTTAGGTCGTTCAGTGAAATCTTACTTTCTTTAATATCGAATTTCTTATATTTCTTTGAACGTACCAGGTAGGTCAGTAGCACTGTGTGTGTGTGTGTGTGTGTGTGTCAATACCGGGACGTTTGGTCCCCAGTGTTTCAACTACCTCCTTAAATTGTAGTACGTAAGTCATACCAAAATAGATGGATCCTGGATAGCAACTTGACTACTGTTATGGAAGAAGTTTGATGCTTTGTTCCACAAGGTAGACGTGTTACAGTAAGTTATCGAAAGCAGCTTCATGGTTGTGTCAAGGCAGGAAATGTCGACACTTGGGCGTAAGACAGTGGTTGTTGAAGCTCCTTAGACCGATCCTAATCCCATGGAAAGATTATATCTAAAGTGTGGGCATTTTGTCCAGTTGAACCTCCTGGGTGATGTTGTTTCAAGTGAGCCTATATGGATTCAGTTAGTACACTGGGACAGTTGAAATAAGAAAAAAGTGTGAAAAAAATGATGGTGTGATCATGAACCCAAAGTTTCTACTATGTACTGAGAAAAATCCTGATTCTCACTGGAGAGCAAATGAAGGCCATTTGTACAACTCTTGCTATCAATTTTATGATACATGAAAATGTCACTTTATGTATCCTCATTCAGTTATGAAGTGTGTATACAATCTGCAATAATACCGTTAGCACTATTTTGATTTCTTGATGTCTATTATTGTGGGTTTTGTCCTGCTAATATTACCGGGTCTAAGACTGTCTAGCCACCAGCTAGTTAGTATTAGCAAGCAATATAAAGTCATTCCTTTATTTCAGAGATTTACCTTATAACAAGCAATGACGCAGTATATGCGTTGCGCAACTGACAGTAGATTTAGAATAATTTAAAAACAATTTCATCACTGCAGGTCAAGAATGGATTATGGTATAACTGGTGTACATGGGATGTTCAGTGTTGTAAATATAGATGGTGAAAAGCTTGTGGATTTGTGTGCCGAAAAAAGACTGTTGATTGGGAATACCTGGTTTAAAAAGAGAGATATACGTAAGTATACGTATTTGAGTAGGATAGATAGTCAAAGGGCTTAATAAGATTATGTGTAAATTGATAGGCGTGTAAAAGAGAGACTTTTGTATGTTAATGTGCTCAGAGGGGCAGCTGGTGGGATGTCTAATCACTATCTTGCGGAGGCAAAGATGAAGATTCGTAAAGGTTTCCAAAAAAGAAGAGAGAAGGTTGGGGATAAAAGAGTGGTGAGAGTAAGTGAGCTTGGAAAGGAGACTTGTGTGGGAAAATACCAGGAGATTTTGAGTGAAAAATGGCAAAAGGTGAGAGTAAATGACGCGAGAAAGTGGGTGAGGAATGGAATGTATTCAGAGAAGCAGTGTTGGCATTTGCAAAAGATGCATGTGGCATGAAAAAGGTGGGAGGTGGGCAGATAAGAAAAGGTAGTGAGTGGTGGGATGAAGAAGTAAAGTTGTAAGTGAAAGAGAAAAGAGAAGCCTTTGGACGATACTTATAAGTGCAACTTACTGGGAGATGCATAAAAGAAAGTGGCAGGAGGTCAAGAGAAAGAGGGCAAATGACAGATGGGGTGAGAGAGTAACATTTAACTTCAGGGAGGATAAAAATATGCTTTGAAAGAAGGTACATAACGTGCGAAAGACATGAAAACAAATGGGAACATCGGTAAAGGGGGCACGGGGGGAGTGATAAAAGGTAGTGATGAAGTGAAAAGGAGATGGAGTGAGTATTTTGAAGGTTTGTTGAATGCGTTTATTGATATACTGGCAGATGTAAGGTGTTTTGGTCGGGGTGGTGTGCGGAGTGAGAGGGTCATGGGAATGGTTTGGTTATGAGAGAAGAGGTAGTGAAAGCCTTGCGGAAGATGAAATCAGACAAGGCGGAGGCTTTGGATGATATTGCAGTGGACTTTATGAAGAAATGGGGTAACTGTGTTGTTGATTGGTTGATAAGGATATTCAGTGTATGTATGGCTCATGGTGAGGTGCCTGAGGATTGACAGAATGCTACATAGTGCCATTATACAAAGCAAAGGGTATAGAGGTGAGTGTTCAAACTACAGAGGCATAACTTTGTTGAGTATTCCTGGAAAATTGTATGGGAGGGTATTGACTGAGAGGGTGAAGGCATGTACAGAGTATCAGATTGGGAAGAAGTGTGCTTCAGAAGTGGCAGAAGATGTGTGGATCAGGTGTTTGCTTTGAAGAATGAGGGTGAGAAACACTTAGAAAAACAGATGGATTTATATGTGGCATTTATGGATCTGGAGGAGGCATATGATATGGTTGATAGAGATTCTTTGTGGAAGGTCTGAAGAGTATATGGAGTGAGAGGTAAGCTGCTAGAAGCAATGAAAAGTTTTTACCAAGGATTTAAGGCATCTGTACTAGCAGGAAGACAGGAGAGTGATTGGTTCCCATTGAATTTCGGTTTGCGGCAGGAATGTCTGATGTCTCCATGGTTGTTTAAATTGCTTATGGATGGGGTGGTTGAGGAGGTAAATGCAAGTGTTTTGGTGACAGGGGCGAGTATGCAATCCGTTGTGGATGAGAAGGCCTGGGAAATTAATATAGCACTGGTGGCTGATTCGAGTGATAAAATGCAGAAGTTGGTGAATGAGTTTGGAAAAGTGCGTTAAACGAGAAAGTTGAGAATGAATGTGAATAAGAGCATGGATATTAGGTTCAGTGGGGTTGAGAGACAAGGTGGTTAGGATGTAAGTTTGAATGGAGAAACATTGGAGGAAGTGAAGTGTTTTAGTTATCTCGGAGTGGACTCAGCAGCGAATTGAACCATGGAAGTGGAAGTTAATCACAGGGTAGGGCGGGTAGCGAATTTTCTGGAAGCTTGAAGAATGTGTGGAAGGAGAGAACGTTATCTCGGAGAGCACGAATGGGTATGTTTGAATGAATAGTGGTTCCTACAATGATATATGGTTTCGAGGCGTGAGCTATAGATAGAGTTGTTCGGAGGAGGGTGGATTTGTTGGAAATGAGATGTTTGAGGACAATATGTGGTGTGAGGTGGTTTGATAGAGTAAGTAATAATAGGGTAAGAGAGATGTGTGGTAATAAAAAATAAAGTGTGGTTGAGAGAGCAGAAGAGGGTGTGTTGGAATGGTTCGGTCACTTGGAGAGAATGAGTGAGGAAATTTTGACAAAGAGGATATATGTGTCAGAGGTGGAGGGAACGATGAGAAGTGGGAGACCAAAGTGGAGGTGGAAGAATGGAGTGATAAAGATTTTGAGCGATCGTGGCCTGAACATGCAGGAGGGTGAAAGGCGTGCAAGGAATAGAGTGAATAGGAACGATGAGGCATACCGGGGTCGACGTGCTGTCAATGGATTGAACCAGGGTATGTGAAGCGTCTGGGGTAAACCATGCAAAGTTCTGTGGGGCCTGGATGTGGAATGGGAGCTGTGTTTTCTCTGCATTATAAATGACAGCTAGAGAATGAGTGTGAATGAATTTGGCCTTTGTTGTCTTTTCCTAGCGCTACCTCGCACGCGTGCTAGGGGAGGGGGTGTCATTTCATGTGTAGCCGAGTGTTGACGGGAATGAATAAAGGCAGCAAGTATGAATTATGTACATGTGTATATATGTATATTCTGTATATGTACGTATATGTATACGTTGAAATGTATAGATATGTTTATGTGCGTGTGTGGACTTGTATGTATGTACATTCTTTCGTCTGTTTCCTTGCGCTACCTCGCTAACGCGGGAGGCAGCGACAAAGTATAATAAAAGTAAAAAAGAAAATTATCACTGGGGATAGGAGAGAAAGAATACTTCCCACGTATTCCCTGCGTGTCGTAAAAGGCGACTAAAATGGGAAGGGACGGGGAGATGGAAATCCTCCCCTCTAGATTTTCTTTTCCAATAGAAAGAACAGAGAAGGGGGCCATGTGAGGATTTTCCCTCCGGCTCAGTCCTCTGTTCTTAATACTACCTCGCTAATGCGGGAAATGGCGAATATGCATGATACACACACACACACACACACACACATATATATATATATATATATATATATATATATATATATATATATATATATATATATATATATATATATATATATATATATATATATATATATATATATATATATATATATTAAATTCTAAAATTTAAATTTGAAATTTTAAATTTCAAAATTAATTTTTTTTTTTTTCTTCCAAAAGAAGGGACAGAGAAGGGGGCCAGGTGAGGATATTCCCTCAAAGGCCCAGTCCTCTGTTCTTAACACCACCTCGCTGATCCGGGAAATGGCGAATAGTTTGAAAGAGAGAAATATATATATATATATATATATATATATATATATATATATATATATATATATATATATATATATATATATATATATATATATTTTTCCAAACTATTCGCCATTTCCCGCGTTAGCGAGGTAGCGTTAAGAACAGAGAACTGGGCCATTGAGGGAATATCCTCACCTGGCCCCCTTCTCTGTTCCCTCTTTTGGAAAATTAAAAAGAATTGAGAGGGGAGGATTTCCAGCCCCCCGCTCCCTCCCCTTTTAGTCGCCTTCTACGACACGCAGGGAATACGTGGGAAGTATTCTTTCTCCCCTATCCCCAGGGATAAACTATATATATATATATATATATATATATATATATATATATATATATATATATATATATATATATATATATATATATATATATATATATATATATGTATATATTCCTAAGAGGCCACGGGGAAAATGAAACACAATAAGTTCCCAAGTGCACTTTCGTGTAATAATCACATCATCAGGGGAGAACACAATGGAGAAATATAGCAGTCAGTTGATATACAACAAAGAGACGTAGCTAGGACGCCATTTGGTATACATGCGATTGTCCAAGACAGACAAGGAGCGTATCATAAACTTATCATTTTACAAATTTTATCAACAATAGATTTATCTAATTTGTATAGACCATCACTAATATCAAGATTATAAGTCTTTGTGTATCTAATGATAGAAGACTCAATGATATTTCTCGTGGTAATAGAGTTTAGAGTTAATAAGTGAGATGACATTACTCCAGTCAATACAATGATCATAGTTTTTAACGTGATTAAACAAGGCATTTGATTCTTGTCCCGTTCTTATACTATATCTATGTTGCTTAAGTCTAACAGAAAGATCTTTACCAGTCTGCCCAACACACACACACACACACACACACACACACACACACACACACACACACACACACACACACACACACACACACACACACATATATATATATATATATATATATATATATATATATATATATATATATTATCCCTGGGGATAGGGGATTAAGAATACTTCCCACGTATTCCCTGCGTGTCGCAGAAGGCGACTAATAGGGGAGGGAGCGGGGGGCTGGAAATCCTCCCCTCTCGTTTTTTTTTTTTAATTTTCCAAAAGAAGGAACAGAGAATTGGGCCAGGTGAGGGTATTCCCTCAAAGGCCCAGTCCTCTGTTCTTAAAGCTACCCCGCTAACGCGGGAAATGGCGAATAGTTTAAAAGAAAAGAAAGAAATATATATATATATATATATATATATATATATATATATATATATATATATATATATATATATATATATATATATATATATATATATATATATATATATATATATATTCATAGTTGCTCGCCTTAAGCGATAAGAGTTCCACACAGGTGTCCGCTCACCCACATCCATATTCCAAAGGGCCACTACCCACGTCACTGGCTGGCTACAGGTGTGCTCACACTTGTTGCACACTTGTCCTGGGTACAGATCTCTCTCTCTCTCTCTCTCTCTCTCTCTCTCTCTCTCTCTCTCTCTCTCTCTCTCTCTCTCTCTCTCTCTCTCTCTCTCTCTCTCTCTCTCAGACCCGAGAACCCCATTTGTTTCTCCTTTATAAACCCAGCCGTTCCGCTCATTCGCTTTAGTCGTTGCCTATGTACTCCTTAGCCATGCAATCACCCACCCCATTGTGGACACTCAGTGAAGTGGGAGGTAATGATAGTGTTCTTTAACCCAGTTTCTTTCTTTCCTTCATCAGGATATAACGAAGGTTAACGAAGGATGTGAGAGGAAGTTAACTATATATAATGAGGAGTCAGTTATCACTTGTCATAACGGTCTATATAACTGAAAAAGGGCCTTCATTTGGGGCTGAATCAGGGCCTTTATATAAGGCTGAATCAGGGCCTTCATTTCAGGCTGAATCAGGGCGTTCCTTAAGGCTGGAACAGGCTTTCATCTGAGGGTGAAACAGGGCCTTCATTTAATTGTCCGGCTTATCGTGCCCTTGAGCAGAACCAGTGAACCCTTGAAAACGACGGTACAGCCCTTGAGCAGAACCAGTGAACCCTTGAAAACGACGGTACAGCCCTTGAGCATGCATAACTATACGACCCTTGAAAATGACAGTACAGCCCTTGAGCAGAACCATACGACCCTTGAAAACGACGGTACAGCCCTTGAGCAGAACCAGTGAACCCTTGAAAACGACGGTACAGCCCTTGAGCATGCATAACCATACGACCCTTGAAAACGACGGTACAGCCCGTGAGCAGAACCATACGACCCTTGAAAACGACGGTATAGCCCTTGAGCAGAACCATACGACCCTTGAAAATGACAGTACAGCCCTTGAGCAGAACCATACGACCCTTGAAAACGACGGTACAGCCCTTGAGCAGAAAGATACGATCCTTGAAAACGAAAGCACAGCCCTTGAACACGACGGACGGGGTAACGACAGGTTATGCCAGCCTGATCCACCCAGTATGACTCCAGTGAGAGCGACAAGCCCAAGTGATGGGGAAGGGAGGTTGGTCCGGGTGGGCGAGGTCGTCATGTTAGCCAGTGGGTTTATAATGACACTCGCCTTATCTGCAGACTGAAGGCAGATGGGTCAAGCATGACGATAGAGAGGTTCCCATGATAAGAGAGGCGGCCTCACTACCACACACAGCAGCAGTAGTGGTCCTGCTCTATGACGCGTCGTCTATTTTCACTTGTGTATTGTTGTGTATAACGAGGCATGTGGCTACGTGTGGCAGCGAATGAAACACAGTCCCCAACTGTCCTTGTGTTTTCGTTCCTACGGTAATCCCACACTAGCATATATATATATATATATATATATATATATATATATATATATATATATATATATATATATATATATATATATATATATATATATATATATATATATTCTTTTGAACTATTCGCCATTTCCCGCGTTAGCGAGGTAGCGTGAAGAACAGACGACTGGGCCTTTTTTGGAATATCCTCACCTGGCCCCCTCTGTTTCTTCTTTTGGAAAATTAAAAAAAAAAACGAGAGGGGAGGATTTCCAGCCCCCCGCTCCCTCCCCTTTTAGTCGCCTTCTACGACACGCAGGGAATACGTGGGAAGCATTCTTAATCCCCTATCCCCAGGGAAGTCGAGAACATTATCTCGGGAAGCAAAAATGGGTATGTTTGAAGGAATAGTGGTTCCAACAATGTTGTATGGTTGCGAGGCGTGGGCTATGGATAGAGTTGTGCGCAGGAGGATGGATGTGCTGGAAATGAGATGTTTGAGGACAATGTGTGGTGTGAGGTGGTTTGATCGAGTAAGTAATGTAAGGGTAAGAGAGATGTGTGGAAATAAAAAGAGCGTGGTTGAGAGAGCAGAAGAGGGTGTTTTGAAATGGTTTGGGCACATGGAGAGAATGAGTGAGGAAAGACTGACCAAGACGATATATGTGTCAGAGGTGGAGGGAACGAGGAGAAGTGGGAGACCAAATTGGAGGTGGAAAGATGGAGTGAAAAAGATTTTGTGTGATCGGGGCCTGAACATGCAGGAGGGTGAAAGGCGTGCAAGGAATAGAGTGAATTGGAACGATGTGGTATACCGGAGTCGACTTGCTGTCAATGGATTGAACCAGGGCATGTGAAGCGTCTGGGGTAAAGCGTGGAAAGTTCTGTGGGGCCTGGATGTGGAAAGGGAGCTGTGGTTTCAGTGCATTATTACATGACAGCTAGAGACTGAGTGTGAACGAATGTGGTCTTTGTTGTCGTTTCCTAGCGCTACCTCGCACACATGAGGGGGGAGGGGGTTGTTATCCCATGTGTGGTGGGGTGGCGATGGGAATGAATAAAGGCAGACAGAATGAATTATGTACATGTGTATATATGTATATGTCTGTGAGTGTATATATATATGTATACATTGAGATGTATAGGTATGTATATTTGCGTGTGTGGACGTGTATGTATATACATGTGTATGTGGGTGGGTTGGGCCATTCTTTCGTCTGTTTCCTTGCGCTACCTCGCTAACGAGGGAGACAGCGACAAAGCAAAATATATATATATATATATATATATATATATATATATATATATATATATATATATATATATATATATGCGTGTGTGTGTGTGTGTGTGTGTGTGTGTGTGTGTGTGTGTGGCGGGGTGGCGATGGTAATAAATTAAGGCAGACAGTATGACTTATGTACATGTGTATATATGTATATGTCGCTGTGTGTATATATATGTATACGTTGAGATGTATAGGTATGTATATTTGCGTGTGTGGACGTGTATGTATATACATGTGTATGTGGGTGGGTTGGGCCATTCTTTCGTCTGTTTCCTTGTGCTACCTCCATAACGCGGGAGACAGCGACAAAGCAAAATAAATAAATATAAATATAAATAATATATATATATATATATATATATATATATATATATATATATATATATATATATATATATATATATATATTTTTCTTTCTTTCTTTCAAACTATTCGCCATTTCCCGCATTAGCGAGGTAGCGTTAAGAACAGAGGACTGGGCCTTTGAGGGAATACCCTCACCTGGCCCAATTCTCTGTTCCTTCTTTTGGAAAATTGAAAAAAAAAAAAACGAGAGGGGAGGATTTCCAGCCCCCCGCTCCCTCCCCTTTTAGTCGCCTTCTACGACACGCAGGGAATACGTGGGAAGTATTCTTTCTCCCCTATCCCCAGGGATAATATATATATATATATATATATATATATATATATATATATATATATATATATATATATATATATATATATGTATATATATATATATATATATATATATATATATATATATATATATATATATATATATGCCAGTGTAGATTACTGTAGGAACGAAAACACAAGGATAGTTGGGGACTGTTTCATTTGCTGCCACACTACCCCAGGTATCCACATGTCTCGTTATACACGATTTGAATCAAATGCCTTGTTTAATCACGTTAAAAACTGTGATCATTGCATTGACAGGAGTAATGCTATATCACTTATTAACTCTAACTTTGTTACCACGAGAAATATCATTGAATCTTCTATTATCAAATACACAAAGAATTATAACCTTAATATTAGTGATGGTCTATACAAATTAGATAACTTTATTGTTGAGTGGGGTGCCTAAATGTGTGTGGATGTAACCAAGATGTGAAGACCCTTACTGGAAAAACAATCACTCTTGAAGTAGAACCTTCAGACACAATTGAAAATGTGAAGGAAAATAGTGAAATTGGAGAAAAATGTAGCTTAGACATTGAAGCCTATTGATACAGGGGTTAAATTGATGAGAACTGATATAGACGTTTGTGTAAATAAATTATACATTTCCTTTTTTCCATAGCCAGAGGTTGAACCATTATGTGACATTCATTTTTTCATTCATTTCAAGCTAGAAGTTTCAGTTTTCTAAATTGTTTCTTACATTTTTCATATGTATATATATGTATGTGTGTGTGTGTGTATATGTGCGTATGTATGTGTATGTGTGTGTATGTGTATATGTATATATATATGTATATTATCCCTGGGGATAGGGGTGAAAGAATACTTCCCACGTATTCCTCGCGTGTCGTAGAAAGCGACTAGAGGGGACGGGAGCGGGGGGCCAGAAATCCTCCCCTCCTTGTATTAACTTTCTAAAAATGGGAAACAGAAGAAGGAGTCACGCGGGGAGTGCTCATCCTCCTCGAAGGCTCAGAGTGGGGTGCTTAAATGTATGTGGATGTAACCAAGATGTGAAAAAAGGAGAGATAGGTAGTATGTTTGAGGAAAGGAACCTGGATGTTTTGGCTCTGAGTGAAACGAAGCTCAAGGGTAAAGGGGAAGAGTGGTTTGGGAATGTCTGGGGAGTAAAGTCAGGGGTTAGTGAGAGGACAAGAGCAAGGGAAGGAGTAGCAATACTCCTGAAACAGGAGTTGTGGGAGTATGTGATAGAGTGTAAGAAAGTAAATTCTCGATTAATATGGGTAAAACTGAAAGTTGATGGAGAGAGGTGGGTGATTATTGGTGCTTATGCACCTGGGCATGAGAAGAAAGATCAAGAGAGACAAGTGTTTTGGGAGCAGCTGAATGAGTGTGTTAGTGGTTTTGATGCACGAGACCGGGTTATAGTGATGGGTGATTTGAATGCAAAGGTGAGTAATGTGGCAGTTGAGGGAATAATTGGTATACATGGGGTGTTCAGTGTTGTAAATGGAAATGGTGAAGAGCTTGTAGATTTATGTGCTGAAAAAGGACTGATGATTGGGAATACCTGGTTTAAAAAGCGAGATATATATAAGTATACTTATGTAAGTAGGAGAGATGGCCAGAGAGCGTTATTGGATTACGTGTTAATTGACAGGCGTGCGAAAGAGAGACTTTTGGATGTTAATGTGCTGAGAGGTGCAACTGGAGGGATGTCTGATCATTATCTTGTGGAGGCTAAGGTGAAGATTTGTATGGGTTTTCAGAAAAGAAGAGTGAATGTTGGGGTGAAGAGGGTGGTGAAAGTAAGTGAGCTTGAGAAGGAGACCTGTGTGAGGAAGTACCAGGAGAGACTGAGTACAGAATGGACAAAGGTGAGAACAATGGAAGTAAGGGGTGTGGGGGAGGAATGGGATGTATTTAGGGAATCAGTGATGGATTGCGCAAAAGATGCTTGTGGCATGAGAAGAGTGGGAGGTGGGTTGATTAGAAAGGGTAGTGAGTGGTGGGATGAAGAAGTAAGAGTATCAGTGAAAGAGAAGAGAGAGGCATTTGGACGATTTTTGCAGGGAAAAAATGCAATTGAGTGGGAGATGTATAAAAGAAAGAGACAGGAGGTCAAGAGAAAAGTGCAAGAGGTGAAAAAAAGGGCAAATGAGAGTTGGGGTGAGAGAGTATCATTAAATTTTAGGGAGAATAAAAAGATGTTCTGGAAGGAGGTAAATAAAGTGCGTAAGACAAGGGAGCAAATGGGAACTTCAGTGAAGGGCGCAAATGGGGAGGTGATAACAAGTAGTGGTGATGTGAGAAGGAGATGGAGTGAGTATTTCGAAGATTTGTTGAATGTGTTTGATGATAGAGTGGCAGATATAGGGTGTTTTGGTCGAGGTGGTGTGCAAAGTGAGAGGGTTAGGGAAAATGATTTGGTAAACAGAGAAGAGGTAGTGAAAGCTTTGCGGAAGATGAAAGCCGGCAAGGCAGCAGGTTTGGATGGTATTGCAGTGGAATTTATTAAAAAAGGGGGTGACTGTATTGTTGACTGGTTGGTAAGGTTATTTAATGTATGTATGACTCATGGTGAGGTGCCTGAGGATTGGCGGAATGCGTGCATAGTGCCATTGTACAAAGGCAAAGGGGATAAGAGTGAGTGCTCAAATTACAGAGGTATAAGTTTGTTGAGTATTCCTGGTAAATTATATGGGAGGGTATTGATTGAGAGGGTGAAGGCATGTACAGAGCATCAGATTGGGGAAGAGCAGTGTGGTTTCAGAAGTGGTAGAGGATGTGTGGATCAGGTGTTTGCTTTGAAGAATGTATGTGAGAAATACTTAGAAAAGCAAATGGATTTGTATGTAGCATTTATGGATCTGGAGAAGGCATATGATAGAGTTGATAGAGATGCTCTGTGAAAGGTATTAAGAATATATGGTGTGGGAGGAAAGTTGTTAGAAGCAGTGAAAAGTTTTTATCGAGGATGTAAGGCATGTGTACGTGTAGGAAGAGAGGAAAGTGATTGGTTCTCAGTGAATGTAGGTTTGCGGCAGGGGTGTGTGATGTCTCCATGGTTGTTTAATTTGTTTATGGATGGGGTTGTTAGGGAGGTAAATGCAAGAGTTTTGGAAAGAGGGGCAAGTATGAAGTCTGTTGGGGATGAGAGAGCTTGGGAAGTGAGTCAGTTGTTGTTTGCTGACGACACAGCGCTGGTGGCTGATTCATGTGAGAAACTGCAGAAGCTGGTGACTGAGTTTGGTAAAGTGTGTGGAAGAAGAAAGTTAAGAGTAAATGTGAATAAGAGCAAGGTTATTAGGTACAGTAGGGTTGAGGGTCAAGTCAATTGGGAGGTGAGTTTGAATGGAGAAAAACTGGAGGAAGTGAAGTGTTTTAGATATCTGGGAGTGGATCTGGCAGCGGATGGAACCATGGAAGCGGAAGTGGATCATAGGGTGGGGGAGGGGGCGAAAATTCTGGGGGCCTTGAAGAATGTGTGGAAGTCGAGAACATTATCTCGGAAAGCAAAAATGGGTATGTTTGAAGGAATAGTGGTTCCAACAATGTTGTATGGTTGCGAGGCGTGGGCTATGGATAGAGTTGTGCGCAGGAGGATGGATGTGCTGGAAATGAGATGTTTGAGGACAATGTGTGGTGTGAGGTGGTTTGATCGAGTGAGTAACGTAAGGGTAAGAGAGATGTGTGGAAATAAAAAGAGCGTGGTTGAGAGAGCAGAAGAGGGTGTTTTGAAGTGGTTTGGGCACATGGAGAGAATGAGTGAGGAAAGATTGACCAAGAGGATATATGTGTCGGAGGTGGAGGGAACAAGGAGAAGAGGGAGACCAAATTGGAGGTGGAAAGATGGAGTGAAAAAGATTTTGTGTGATCGGGGCCTGAACATGCAGGAGGGTGAAAGGAGGGCAAGGAACAGAGTGAATTGGAGCGATGTGGTATACCGGGGCTGACGTGCTGTCAGTGGATTGAATCAAGGCATGTGAAGCGTCTGGGGTAAACCATGGAAAGCTGTGTAGGTATGTATATTTGCGTGTGTGGACGTATGTATATACATGTGTATGGGGGGGGTTGGGCCATTTCTTTCGTCTGTTTCCTTGCGCTACCTCGCAAACGCGGGAGACAGCGACAAAGTATAAAAAAAAAAAAAAAAAAATTGTTGATAAAATTTGTTAAATGATAAGTTTATGAACGCTCGTTGTATGTTATCGACAATCACATGTTTACCAAATTGCGTTCTAGCTTCGTCTCTTCGATGTATATCAACTGACTTATATTTCTTTCTTGTGTCTCCCTTGATGATGTGATTATTACACGAAAGTGCACTTGGGAACTTATTGTGTTTCATTATCCCCATGGACTCAGGAATATCTTGATCACGCGCAGAATTGTGATCCTTTCAAATATATATATATATATATATATATATATATATATATATATATATATATATATATATATATATATATATATATATATATATATATATATATATATATATATATATATAAGAAGAGAGAATGTTGGGGTGAAGAGGGTGGTGAGAGTAAGTGAGCTTGGGAAGGAGACTTGTGTGAGGAAGTACCAGGAGAGACTGAGTACAGAATGGAAAAAGGTGAGAACAATGGAAGTAAGGGAAGTGAGGGAGGAATGGGATGTATTTAGGGAATCAGTGATGGATTGCGCAAAAGATGCTTGTGGCATGAGAAGAGTGGGAGGTGGGTTGATTAGAAAGGGTAGTGAGTGGTGGGATGAAGAAGTAAGATTATTAGTGAAAGAGAAGAGAGAGGCATTTGGACGATTTTTGCAGGGAAAAAATGCAATTGAGTGGGAGATGTATAAAAGAAAGAGACAGGAGGTCAAGAGAAAGGTGCAAGAGGTGAAAAACAGGGCAAATGAGAGTTGGGGTGAGAGAGTATCATTAAATTTTAGGGAGAATAAAAAGATGTTCTGGAAGGAGGTAAATAAAGTGCGTAAGAGAAAGGAGCAAATGGGAACTTCAGTTAAGGGCGCAAATGGGGGGGTGATAACAAGTAGTGGTGATGTGAGAAGGAGATGGAGTGAGTATTTTGAAGGTTTGTTGAATGTGTTTGATGATAGAGTGGCAGATATAGGGTGTTTTGGTCGAGGTGGTGTGCAAAGTGAGAGGGCTAGGGAAAATGATTTGGTAAACAGAGAAGAGGTAGTAAAAGCTTTGCGGAAAATGAGAGCCGGCAAGGCAGCAGGTTTGGATGGTATTGCAGTGGAATTTATTAAAAAAAGGGGGTGACTGTATTGTTGACTGGTTGGTAAGGTTATTTAATGTATGTATGACTCATGGTGAGGTGCCTGAGGATTGGCGGAATGCGTGCATAGTGCCATTGTACAAAGGCAAAGGGTATATGAGTGAGTGCTCAAATTACAGAGGTATAAGTTTGTTGAGTATTCCTGGTAAATTATATGGGAGGGTATTGATTGAGAGGGTGAAGGCATGTACAGAGCATCAGATTGGGGAAGAGCAGTGTGGTTTCAGAAGTGGTAGAGGATGTGTGGATCAGGTGTTTGCTTTGAAGAATGTATGTGAGAAATACTTAGAAAAGCAAATGGATTTGTATGTAGCATTTATGGATCTGGAGAAGGCATATGATAGAGTGGATAGAGATGCTCTGTGGAAGGTATTAAGAATATATGGTGTGGGAGGCAAGTTATTAGAAGCAATGAAAAGTTTTTATCGAGGATGTAAGGCATGTGTACGTGTAGGAAGAGAGGAAAGTGATTGGTTCTCAGTGAATGTAGGTTTGCGGCAGGGGTGTGTGAAGTCTCCATGGTTGCTTAATTTGTTTATGGATGGAGTTGTTAGGGAGTTGAATGCAAGAGTTTTGGAAAGAGGGGCAAGTATGAAGTCTGTTGGGGATGAGAGAGCTTGGGAAGTGAGTCAGTTGTTGTTCGCTGATGATACAGCGCTGGTGGCTGATTCATGTGAGAAACTGCAGAAGCTGGTGACTGAGTTTGGTAAAGTGTGTGAAAGAAGAAATTTAAGAGTAAATGTGAATAAGAGCAAGGTAATTAGGTACAGTAGGGTTGAGGGTCAAGTCAATTGGGAGGTAAGTTTGAATGGAGAAAAACTGGAGGAAGTAAAGTGTTTTAGATATCTGGGAGTGGATTTGGCAGCGGATGGAACCATGGAAGCGGAAGTGGATCATAGGGTGGGGGAGGGGGCGAAAATCTCTGGGAGCCTTGAAGAATGTGTGGAAGTCGAGAACATTATCTCGGAAAGCAAAAATGGGTATGTTTGAAGGAATAGTGGTTCCAACAATGTTGTATGGTTGCGAGGCGTGGGCTATGGATAGAGTTGTGCGCAGGAGGATGGATGTGCTGGAAATGAGATGTTTGAGGACAATGTGTGGTGTAAGGTGGTTTGATTGAGTAAGTAAGGTAAGGGTAAGAGAGATGTGTGGAAATAAAAAGAGCGTGGTTGAGAGAGCAGAAGAGGGTGTTTTGAAATGGTTTGGGCACATGGAGAGAATGAGTGAGGAAAGATTGACCAAGAGGATATATGTGTCGGAGGTGGAGGGAACGAGGAGAAGTGGGAGACCAAATTGGAGGTGGAAAGATGGAGTGAAAAAGATTTTGTGTGATCGGGGCCTGAACATGCAGGAGGGTGAAAGGAGGGCAAGGAATAGAGTGAATTGGATCGATGTGGTATACCGGGGTTGACGCGCTGTCAGTGGATTGAATCAGGGCATGTGAAGCGTCTGGGGTAAACCATGGAAAGCTGGGTAGGTATGTACATTTGCGTGTGTGGACGTATGTATATACATGTGTATGGGGGTGGGTTGGGCCATTTCTTTCGTCTGTTTCCTTGCGCTACCTCGCAAACGCGGGAGACAGCGACAAAGCAAAAAAAAAAAATATATATATATATATATATATATATATATATATATATATATATATATATATATATATATATATATATATATATATATATATATGACTAGAAATGTCTGAGTATTACATGTACTTACACACACACACACACACACACACACACACACACACACACACACACACCTAAGGACTGGTCCATAAAATGGATGCTAGTAATAGGTTAGAGTGTGTGTGTGTGTGTGTGTGTGTGTGTGTGTGTGTGTGTGTGTGTGTGTGTAGTAAAGATAAGAGACGGAACAACACAGGTGTAAAACTCTCTTCGTATAACACACAAATAATTCATACACACACACACACACACACCAGGCTTAGGCTTGGGTGCGTACGTGTGTCTCTACGAGTAAAGACATTGTACACAACACACGGTTAAGGGACGGGGCAACGCGAGTGTAAAACTGTTTCCCTCGTAACACATATATGTTATTCAGATACTTATAGTAATGACACATACGTGCTCACAATCATTCAACACCTTCACAATGAAACAAAGATTATCCCCTCCCCTCTACAACATGGTTGGCACTCACTTCTCTGCAACAACACTGGACCCCTCTCACGCAAACCACTCCATAACGACCAACCAATCCCTCAAGTAGAAATAAAAAGCTTGCCTTTGTGTCACGCTTCTCACAGATTCCCCCAACCCTCTCCAACGAGCCGGAAAAATAAACACAAAAGCTCTAGTCTTTCGACTGTAATTCAAACCATTCCACGGGCGAGTGGAGAGTGTGGCATGCGAAAGATGGAAAGTGGTCATTGGAGAAAGGGTAGAGAGTGGTGAGATAAGAAAGTTAAGTTGCGGGTGATAAAGAGAGGTGTATGGGCGATATCTGCAGGGAAAGCGTGCTAGTTACTGGGAGATGTACAAGAAAAAGCGGCAGGTGACCAAGAGGAAGGTGCAGGGGCCAAAAATGAGAAAGGCGTGGCAAATGAGACATGAATTGAGAGATCAAACTTCAGGGGACTATGAGAATGTGAGCAGAACAGGAGACAAATAAGTGCAATGGCGAGGGAAGCAAATGAGAGAGTGTTAACATGCTAAAAAGAGAGAAAGAAGGAAATGTATTGAGTATTTTTGAGGACTATTGAATGTGTTGATTGAAAGGTTGGCAGACATGAAGAGTTTGGAACAAAGGTATATGCTGGGCGACAGAGTCTTGGCGAAAAGTTTGGTGAAGAGAGAGGAGTTGGTGAAAGCCTTACAGAAAATGAAGTGTGGCAAAGCGGCTGGAGTGGATGGGCTTGCAATGGAATTTCTCAAGAAGGGGGGGTGACAGCGTTGCTAATTGGTTTGTAAGGATTTGTAATGTGTGTATGGCGCAAAATCACGGACGTATAAGTCGGTGGATCATACCTGGTAGGTTATATGGAAAAGAAGGTGGTGGTAGTGCGTACAGATCATCAGACTGTGGAGGAACAAAGTGAGAGTGGAAGGGGAGGTGCGAACCGGATGTTGCTTTCAAGAATCTGAGTGAGAAATACACGACGAGAAGAAATGGATTTCTAGGCGACAATTATGGATCTGGAGAAAGTTTTTGATAGGGTTGATAGAGATTCCGTGTGAGGGGTATTACGAGTATATGGTGTGAGAGGAAAGCTACTTCAAGCAGTGAGAAGTCTTTATCGGAAAGGTTGATGTATGAATGAAAATGAAGGATGGACGATGAGCTATTCCAGATTAAAAAGAAAAAAGCATCTGCTTCGAGGGTGTACGATGTCACCAAGGCTGTTCAATCTGTTCATGGTTGGGGTGGCGAGGTGGGTCTTGGAGAGAAGGGTGCGGTGCTTTCTGGAAGGTTAGTCAAGCTCGAATGAGAAACTGAAAAAAATAGAAAAAAAAAAAAACTGGCGCATGAGAAATGAAGCTGAGAGTTAATGCGAATAGAACTAAAGTTATGAGGTTCACCTGGTGGTGAGGAAGAGAACCTGGAGGATGTGATTTACATATCTAGGAGAGGATCTGACCGCGGATGGAACTATGGAAGTTGAAGTCAATCATAGGGTGGGTAAGGGGCCAAAAGGTCCTGCTCACAATAAAGAGTGTGTGATGATCCTGGTCACTCTGTGAGGGCGGCAGACACGGATATGTATGATGCTACAGTGTTCCTGACGGTGCTCTATGATTGCAGGTCTTGGGCCTCGACCGTAAAAGAACAGAGAGTGGATGAGCGGGGAATGAGACGCCTGAGTTTTGAGGAAGGTGTGGTAATCGGCGAGGTATGAATGAGGGTGCTGAAGAGACAATGCTTCAATGGTTTGGACATATGGAGAGGATGAGTAAAGAGAAATTGACCGAGAGGATATGTATGTCAGAACAAGGGGATGGAGAAAACCAAGAAAGAGATGGGAGGATGGAGAGGAAGAGACTTTCTGAACATGGAGGAATGTGAGAGAGGTGCACAGAATAAGAGAGAATTGGAGCGATATGGTATACAAGGTGTTGCTGTCCATGGACCGAATCAGGGTAGATGAAGAGGCCAAAGGAAAACTCAGGCTTGACTATACATAGCGGACCCTGGTAGTTTCGGCACATTGTACATGACGGCTAGAGAGCGGAAGTGAACAACTGACATTCTTCGTACGTTCCTGACGCTGCCTCAATACCACAGGAAACTGCGAACAACTATGGAAAACATATACATTTGAGCATAACAACGTGCACAGCCAAAGTACATACTATTACTGATCTTCTCATTTTCTTACTAGAATCACATTTTCTGTCCTATAGAGGCATCTACTGTATGACAGGCATATCACGTATTACCCTATTGGTATGTAACACACCTGTCATATATCATCTACTGCTGCGTGAGGCACCTGCCAAGTATCATCTTCTGCTGCGTGAGGCACCTGCCAAGTATCATCTTCTGCTGCGTGAGGCACTTGTCATGAATCATCTACTACCGCGTGAGGCACTTGTCATGTATCATCTACTACTGCGTGAGGCACCTGTCATGTATCATCTACTACTGCGAAAGACACCTGTCATATATCATCTACTGCTGCGTGAGGCACCTGTCATGTATCATCTACTGCTGCGTGAGGCACCTGTCATGTATCATCTACTACAGCGTCAGGCACCTGTCATGCATCACTTCCTGATGCATGAGGCACCTGTCATGTATCATATGCTGCTGCGTGACGCATCTGTCATGTACAACCTCCTGCTGCATGGGACACCTGTCATGTGCCACCCCCTGCTGCATGAGGAACCTGTCGTGTACCATCTACTGCCGCATGAGGCACCTGTCATGTATCATCTATTGCTGCATGGGACACCTGTCATGTATCATCTACTGCTGCATGAGGCACCTGTCCTGTATCATTTAATGTTGCATGAGGCACCTCTCATGTACCATCTACTGCTGCATGAGGCACCTGCCATATATCATCTATTGACGCATGAGGCACCTGTCATGTATCATCTATTGCAGCATGAGGCACCTGTCGTGTATCATCTAATGTTGCAAGGGTTACCTGCCATGTATCATCTACTGCTGCATGAGGCACCTGTCATGTATCATCTACTGCTGCATGAGGCACCTGCCAAGTATCATCTACTGCAGCATGAGGCACCTGTCATGTATCATCTACTGCTGCATGAGGCATCTGTCAAGCATCATCTACTGCTGCATGAAGCACCTGTCATGTATCATATACTGCTGCATGAGGCACCTGTCATGTATCACTTACTGCTGCATTCGGCTCCTGTCATGTATCATCTACTGCTGCATGAGGCACCTGTCATATATCATCTATTGCTGCATAAGGCACCTGTCATGTATCATCTTCTGCAGCATGAGCCACCTGTCCTGTATCATCTATTGCTGCGTGAGGCACCTGTCATATATCATCTTCTGCTGCATGAGGCACCTGTCATGTATCATCTATTGCTGCGTGAGGCACCTGTCATATATCATCTACTGCTGCGTGCCGCACCTGTCATGTGTCACTTGCTGCATGAGGCACCTGTCATGTATCATCTATTGCTGCGTGAGGCACCTGTCATATATCATCTACTGCTGCGTGCCGCACCTGTCATGTGTCACTTGCTGCATGAGGCACCTTCCATGTATCATCTACAACTGCATGAGGCACCTGCTGCGTGAGGCACCTGTCATGTATCACCTCCTGCTGCCTGAGGCACCTATTTTATACCACCTCTTGCTGTGTGAGACACTTCTCATGTACCATCTACTGCTGTGTGATACCCCTATCATGTACCACTTATTGCTGTGTAAGACACTTGTCATCTACCAACTCCAACTGTGTGATACATTTGTTGTGTACCAACACCTTCTGTGTGAGACATTTGTTATGTACCACCTCCTGCTATGTGATACACTTGTCATATACCAGCTACTGCTGTGTGAGAGACTTCTCATGTATCACCTCCTCCTGTGTGAGACACCATGTACCACCTACTGCTGTGTGAAGCACTTGTCATGTACCACCTCTTGCTGTGTGAGACACTTACCATGTACCATCTCCTGCAGCGTGAGGGACTTATCATGTAATACCATCTGCTGTGTGAGACACTTGTCATATACCACCTCCTAGTGTGAAACATTAGTCATGTACCACTTCTTGCTGTGGTACACTTATCATGTACCACCTCCTACTGTGTAAAACACTTGTCATGTACCACCACCTGTTTGATACGTTTATCATGTCCCACCTGCTGTAAGATACACTTGTCATGTAACACCTACTGCTGTGTGATACACTTGTCATTTACCAATTCCTGCTGTGTGAGACACTTGTCATGTACCACCTCCTGATGTGTGAGACACTTGTCATGCACCACCTCCTGCTGTGTGAGACATTTGTCATGTACCACCTCCTGCTGTGTGAGACATTTGCCATGTACCATCTCCTGCTGTGTGAGGCACTTGTCATGTACCACCTCCTGATGTGTGAGACACTTGTCATGTACCACCTCCTGATGTGTGAGACACTTGTCATGTACCACCACCTGCTGTGACACAGTTATCATGTACCACTTCCTGCTGTGTGAGACATTTGCCATGTACCATCTCCTGCTGTGTGAGGCACTTGTCATGTGCAACCTCCTGCTGTATGATACACTTGCCATGTACCACCTCCTGCTGTGTGAGACACTTGTCATGCACCACCTCCTGCTGTGTGATGCACTTGTCATGTACCACCTCCTGCTGTGAGAAACTTGTCATGCACTACCTCCTACTGTGTGACACACTTGTCATGTACCAACTCCTGCTGTGTGAGACACTTGTCGTGTACCACCTGCTGTGTGATAAACTTATCATGCACCACCTCCTGCTGTGTGAGGCACTTGCCATGTACCACCTCCTGCTGTGTAAGGCACTTGTATCAACTCCTGCTGTGTGAGACACTTGTCATGTACCGCCTCCTGATGTGTGATACACTTAATATGTACCACCTCCTGCTGTGTGAGACACTTGTCATGTACCATCTCCTGCTGTGTAAGACACTTGTATCAATTCCTGCTGTGTGTGACACTTGTCATATATCTCCTGCTCATGTGTGAGCCACTTATCATGTACCACCTCCTGCTGTGTGAGACATTTGTCATGTACCACTTCTTGCTGGGTGAGACACTTGTCATGTACCACCTATGTTTGTGAGACACTTGTCATGTACCACTTCTTGCTGGGGGAGACATTTGTCATGTACCACCTCTGTTTGTGAGACACTTGTCATGTACCACTTCCTGCTGTGTGAGACACTTGTCATATACCATTTCCTGCTGTGTGAGACACTTGTCATGTATCATCCGCTGGTGTGTAACACATCATGTACCACTTCCTGCTGTGATACAGATATCATGTACCACCTCCTGCTGTGTGAGACCCTTGCCATGTACCACTTTCTGCTGTGTGAGACTCTTGTCATATACCACCTCCTGCTGTGTGACACTTGTCATGTACTACAATGTGTTGTGTGATACAATTATCATAACCACCTCCAGCTGTGTGACATACATGTCATGTGCCACCTCCTGCTGTTTGAAATAATCATGTACCACCTCCTGCTGTGTGACATACTTGCCATGTACCACCATCTGCTGTGTTAAACACTTGTCATGTAACACCTACTGTGTGATACACTTATCACGTACTATCTCCTGCCGTGTGAGAGACTTGTCATGTACCACCTCCTGCTTGTAAGGTACTTGCCATGTACCACCTCCTGCTCTGTGAAACACTTTCCATGCATCACCTACTGGTGTGTAACACACTTATCATGTACCATCTCCTGCTGTGATACAGTTATCATGTACCACTTCCTGCCGTATGAGACACTAGTCATGTACTACCTCCTGTTGTGTGAGATATTTATTATGTATCACCTCCTGCTGTACGAGACAATTGTCATGTACCACCTCCTGCTGTGTGAAACACTTGTCCTGTATCCCTTCCTGCTATTTGAGAAACTTGTCATGTACCACCACTTGTGTGAGACAATTGTCATGCACCACCTCCTGCTGTGTGAAACACTTGTCATGTATCACCTGCTTCTCTGTGAGACACTTATCATGTACCACCTCCTGCTGTGTGAGACACTTGTCATGCACCACCTCCTGCTGTGTGAAACACTTATCATGTCCCATCTGCTCTGTGAGACACTTCTTATGTATCACCTCCTATTGTGACAATGCCATGTTCCACCTCCTGCTGTGTGAGAAACTTGTAATGTACCACCTCCTGCTATGTGAGACACTTGTCATGTATCACCTGCTTCTTTGTGAGACACTTGTAATGTACCACCTCCTGCTGTGTGAGATACTTGTAATGCACCTCCTCCTGCTGTGTGAAACACTTGTCATGTCCCATCTCTTGCTCTGTGAGACACTTGTTATGTATCAATTCCTGCTGTGACAATTGCCATGTTCCACCTCCTGTTGTGTGGCACACTTGTCATGTACCACCTCCTGCTTGTGAGACACTTATCATGTACCACCTTCTGCTATGTGAGACAATTGTCATGTACCATGTCCTGCTGTGTGAGACACTTGTCATGCACCACCTCCTACTGTGTGAGACACTTGTCATTTACCATCACCTGCTGTGGGAGACACTTGTCACGTACCACCTCCTGCTGTTTGAGACACTTGTCAAGTACCACCTCCTGCTGTGTAAGATATCTATCATACACCACCTCCTGCTGTGTGAGACACTTGTCATGTACCATCTCCTGTTGTGTGACACGTTTATCATTACCACCTCCTGCTTTGTAAGACACTTGTTATATTCCAACTTCTATTGCGTGAAACAGTCATGTTCCACCTTCTGCTGTGTGAGACACTTGCCATGTACCACCTCCTGCTGTTTGATACACTTGTCATGTTCTACCTCCTGCTATGTGAGACACTTGTCATGTACCCCCTCCTGCTGTTTGAGACACTTCATGTTCCACCTCCTGCTGTGTGAGACACTTGTCATGTACCAGCTCCTGCTGTGTGAGACACTTGTTCATGTTCCACCTCCTGCTGTTTGAGACACTTCATGTTCCACCTCCTGCTGTGTGAGACACTTGTCATGTACCACCTCCTGCTGTGTGAGACACTTGTCATGTACCACCTCCTGCTGCGTTAGACACTTGCCATGTACCACCTCCTGCTGTGTGAGACATTTTCATGTACCAATTCTTGCTGTGTGAGACACTTGCGATGTACCACCTCTTGCTGTGTAATACACTTGTCCTGTACCACTTCCTACTGTGTGAGAAAATTGTCATGTACCATCTCCTGCTGTGTGAGACAATTTTCATGTACAATCTCCTGCTGTGTGAAACACTTATCATATAAGACCTCCTACTGTGTGAGACACTTGTCATTTACCATCACCTGCTTTGTGAGACACTTGACATGTACCACCTCCTGCTGTGTGAGACACTTCTCATGTACCATCTCCTGCTGTGTGAGACACTTGTCACCTACCACCTACTGTTGTGCGAAACACTTGTCATGTACCACCTGCTTCTGCGAGACACTTGTCATGTATCACCTGCTGCTGAGACACTTGTCATGTTCCACCTCCTGCTGTGTGAGACACGTGTAATGTATCACCTTCTCTGTGAGACAATCGTTATGAACCATCTCCCGCTGTGAGACACTTGTCATGTATCACTAGCTTCTGTGAGACACTTATCATGTACCACCTCCTGCTGCGTGAGACTATTGTCGTGTTCCACCTCCTGCTGTGTGAGACACTTGTCATGCATCACCTCCTGCTGCGTGAGACACTTGTTATGTACCACCTCCTGGTGTGTGACACTTGTCATGTATGATTTCCTGC